>NW_023270377.1:13303055-13337515 GCF_011800145.1 Mirounga leonina
TTATTTATTTATTTATTTATTTATTTATTTATTTATTTATTTATTTAGAAAGGCACTTGTTAGCCTTTAATGAACCTCCCTCAAGCTACCAGGACACAGTCCCCGTAACCCCCCAACACACAAACACACACCCTTTATCTTCTCCTCGGCTCTTCTACTGAAGAATTTGGCCTTCGCGATGACAGGCTTTTCTGGGACCTTTCCTTTGCCCAAAACTTTGGAGTAGACCCATCGCACCACATCTATGATAGGAGCAGGGAAGATCCCAGTTGAATTAAGTTGCAGTCAGATCATGAAAGTGGACCAGGGTCCCAACCTCTGGTGGCAGAAGTTCTACTGCCTAAGCAAGCGAGCTAACCCTCTCAGGGCTCCTGCTTTCTCATTCACAGTGAGGTTTCTGAGATAGATGATCTCTAGCCTCTCTCTCAATTCCAACTTTCTGACATTTTAGATGTTGAAAAAGTAAATGAAACATGCAGAATATATTGGTTTCATAATGGAGAAGTGTAATGATAAAATAATCCAATTTACTTCCATTGTGATATAGAAGGTATTTCTGTTTTTCTTTTCAAAGACAAGATGAGCTTTTGAGCCATAATAAATAAAATATGTTCCTTTTGCCTAGTTATTTCTTCTTTTTTGCCTGTTTACAATTTCCACAGAAATTTTAGTGTTGAGAAAGTAAACACAAGATCATTGTTCTAATGCCCGGTGAAAGAAAAAAAAAAATGTGCCTAGAAAAGGGAAACTTTCCACAGTTAAAACACATTTTTACAGACAAGTTTGAAAAATGTGTCAATGTCCACATTGGGTCAGTTTCCTCCTCCCCTGGGCTGTATAGAACATATTTTCTTCCCCCCACCCCATTAAGAGGTTAAAATGTGTTCTCTCTCTTGGGTGCCTGGGTGGCTCAATTGGTTAAGCATCTGCCTTCAGCTCAGGTCATGATCCCAGTGTCCCTGGATTGAGTCCTGCATCAGGATTCCTCTCTTGTGCTTTCTCTCTCTCTCTCAAATAAATAAAATCTTTTTAAAAATTTTTAAAAATGGGTTCTCTCTCTCATTGAGGTATAATTGACACATGACATTATATTAGTTTCAGGTGTTATAACATAATGATTTGATATTTGTATACACTACAAAATGATCACCACAATACCATCCTTTGCCATTTGTTGCCATACAAAGTTACAAAGCTTTTTTTCTTGTGATAAAAACTTTTAAGATGTACTCTCTTAGCAACTTTCAAATATGCAATACAATATTATTGACTATAGTCAACATGCTATATATTACATCCCCAGGACTTAACTCCCTTTATAACTGGAAATGTCTATCTCTTGACCCCTTTCATCCATTTCGATACCCGCCCCCCGACCCAGCCCCACATCTCTGGCAACCACTAATCTGTTCTCTATCAGTTTTATTTTGTTTATTCATTTGTTCTGTTTTTTAGATTCCACATATGAGTGAAATCATATGGTATTTGTCTTTCTCTGTCTGATTTATCTCACTTAGCATAATGTCCTCAAGGTCCTTTCATGTCGCAAAAGGCAGGATTTCATTATTTTTATGGCTGAGTAAGATTTCATTTGCATATATACCACATCTTCTTTATCCATTTATCCACTGATGGACACTTTGGTTGTTTCCATATCTTGGCTATTGTAAATAATGCTGCAGTGAACATAGGGGTACCACACATTTTCCTAATAGCACGAGTCTTCTTTACCATTTGCCATTGGAAATGAAGTCATTTGGGGTCAAAGATATTTGAAAACATTACAATTTTTCCTCCATTAGCTCCCAGGAAGGGAGTTGAATCTCACCAGAATCAATACAGGGTAACAAGGGAAAACTTGAGAGAACTAGGCTGAAGGAAACGAGAGAAAGCAGAAATCATTATCCAAGGAGTGAAATTATTATCCATTGATTTATGAATCATCATAAATCAATCTAACCAGGGCCATTGCAATTCTGTTCCAAATTTCTTTTGAACCTGACTTCCAATGAGAAGCTGACAGTAAGACATACAATGGAAGTGAGACCTGAGAAGTGTCTCTAGGATAAATTATTCAGGGAAGACAGGCAGAATGCTCCCAGGAAACTGGGTGGGAAATGAGAAAGGCAGAGCTCTGTGACGGGTGAAGAAGTGCCAGCTTCCTAAGGTATCTGGACAGAAAAGGAAAAGCAAATATTGTTGTCTGCTCTCAGGTATGTTTGGGTAGGAGGAGAGTGGAGAGGTGATGGTAGCATCCAAGATTATGTCTAAGTCAACTATGGCTGATTAATAAGCCATCCCCAAATTGTGTGGCTTGAAATAGCAGTAATGTGTTACTTTTCACAATACTATGCAATGGCTGGGTGGTTCTTTGTTTTTAGGATTTATTTATTTTAGAGAGAGAGAACACATGAGCTTGGAGAAGGACAGAGGGAGAGGGAAAGATAGAATCCTAAGCAGACTCCCTGCTGTGCGTGGAGCCTGACACAGGGCTTGATCCCAAGACCCTGAGATCACGACCTGAGCTGAAATCAAGAGCCAGATGCTTAACCCACTGAGCCACCCAGGCACCCCAAACCTGGGTGGTTCTTCTGATGTCTTGCCAGGGCTCTTTCGTGCTCTGCACTCAGCTGAAAGGCTGTCTGGGCAAGAAGGTCTAGGATGACTTCACTCAAATGCCAGACAGTTGGTGTAGCTGTCTACTAGGGCACCTTACTTCCTCTCCCTGTGGCCTCTTGTCCTCCAGCAGGGAGAGAACTGCTTCCCTAGCTGGTGGTTTCAGGGCAGTACTCTGAGAGAGCACAGAAGCAGCTAAGATTTAGGCATCAGACTCACACTGTTTCACTTCTGCCACACTCTATTGGTCAAGACAAGTCTCAAGGCCAGCCCAGAATCAAGGGGAGGGCAAATCAATCTCACCTCTTGAGAGGAGCTGCAAATCTGGAGGCAAGGTTTTTCAATTTATCAGAGTCTACCATTTCAGCCCTCTGCTTTGTCATAATCAAAAATTATTGTCAAACTGTACGAGATTGCTGAATGAAAGTTAACTCCACACTACCTGGTGGAATTCTCAGTGATTCCAAGTTTGAGTAGAGGCAGCCTGTGAATAGTTGGCTGATCAGTGAACAATAATGAGCTCATGGTAATGTTGGGACTGAAACTTATCATGAATATCACAGGAACTTACAATGATTCCTGAGAAACTAAGTATAAATCTGAGAAAACTGCCTCGTTTAAAATGGGAATACTCATCCCTTAATTAACAAAAATCCTTTCAAGAATGTTCTGATTTTTAAAAATTCTGTAACTATGTACTTTGATGAATGTTACCTAGACTTATTGTGGTGATCATTTTGCAATATGTGAATATCAAATTATTACATCGTACACCTGAAACTAATATAATGTAGGGCAATTATACTTCAATAAGAAAATAAAAATAAAATAAATTTTGAAAAAAGAATGTAATAAAGTAGCTATTTCTATTAAAGAACCATCTCTTTTTACAGTGATTTTTCTAGAAACATTATTGCCTGTGATGAGCTTCTCCTACTTCAATATGTGAACTCTTCAGAACTTAAAAGAAAAAGCACAGACTCTGAATAATAATACCATGTTTACTTTTGTGAGTAAGCCTAAATCCCCCCTTTATAAAATGAATAGAAACAGCTGTCTGCCATTTAAGTTCCTTTCGAAGCCATAATGCTATTTGGTTGGGCTTTGCCAGGTTATATTTGTTTTGCCTTTAAACAAAATGAACTCTGCATATGTTCCCAAAGCTCAATGCACTCAGTTGTTTATAAGGTGCCCTCTTGGAACAATCCTGTGCAATGCCTCTCATCCCAAATCAGTACAAACAATATGCCATCTCTGATTATCAATTTCATAAGTATATAGAAGCAGAAAAATATTAATTAATTAATTAATAATAATTTCCAATTGTTCCTTGGATTCAAACCTTTCGAGAAACCCACTAGATGATTTTCTTAAATTAATTCCATTTTACAGGTCATGGGATTAACTGTAAATATATGGAAAAGGGACAGATTTGAGGAAAATATCACTAATCTAGTTCTTTTATCCAAGAGGGGTCTGATCTTAGATCAGTACTTCTCAATTTTAACATGTGTCAGAATTACTTGAAGAGTTTGTTAAAGTACAGATTCCTGGGCCCCACCCTAGAGATTCTAATTCAGTAGGCCTTAGGTAGAGCCTAAAAATGTATACTTCTAACAATTTCTCAGGGAATACTGTTGCTTCTAGTACATAGACCACATATTGAGGAGGACTGTCCTCATCTGCATCAGGTGTGAAGAATCTGCAACAGAAAGTACACTTTTTATCTTTCACCTGTGTTTAAAGATGATACGCAACATGTCCTTCCAATACGATAATCTGTGAATGCTCTCTGCAGGAGCTCTATGCAGGAGCTTAACTAGTTATTGCTAAAAGTAGATTCCAGTGAGATTTGAGTTTTGTTGTTGTTGTTCCAAGCAGACCTTTCACACAGTTCTAGCAATGGTCTTTGGTCTTAAAATACCCAAATCACCTAAACAATAATGGCAACCTCTTAAGTCGCTTTTGTGGTAGACCGTTTAAAGGCCAGAAATTCCTCCCATCCCGCACTGATTCTCCCACCCAGAATTGGAGTTTATTTTTCCACTTCCTGAACTTGAGCAGGTCTTGTGACTTGCTTTAACCAATGGAATCTGCTGAAGGTGACTTTAGGCAAGTCCCAGCCTCTAGACCTCAAAAGGCCTTGCATTTTCCACATTTGGCTTTTTGGAAACCTCTCCTGAAATTGCCATATGAGGAAGCTAGTCTAGCTTCGTGGAGGATGAAAGACCACGGAGGAGAACCAAGACACTGCAGCCCACGGCCAGCACCACCTGCCAGGTGTGAGTAAGGCCATCTTTGAGCCCAGTTACCTTCTAGCTGAATACCATTGCATGAAGGAACTTAGGCAAAACCAAGAGAGGACCTGCACAGCCAACCCTTAGAAACTTAAAAAATAACAAATCATTGCTTTTAAGCCACTAAGGTTTGGGGTGTTTTGTTAAGCAGCAATAATGCACTGAAACAGCCAACCTGCATGTGTCAGTGAATCTGGGTAAGGAAGGATCCTGAGACTCTATAGGACAGAAAAAAATAATATAACAGCACCTCACAGTCTGCAGTGCTGCAACAATATGGCAGAGTCCACATCAATGAGCAGTGGTGGCCCACCACCGGTGGATGGCCTTGGCCCATCCTCATTCTTCTCTATGTAAAGAGAAAGTGCATTCATCTCAAAAAAAAAAACAAAAAAAAACCCATTAATTATTCTATGTCTGAAGGAGTAAATAACAATGGAATCAAGCAATGGCCCTTGCTTTTCCAGGTTCACCTGAAGCTCAAATAATCTGAGCAAACTTGCTTAGAAGCACAGTACATGATGGTGTGCAATAAAGAAGAGCAATTTCTCACCACACAGTGAGGCAGAGCATTGACTGTAGTAAAACAGAAGGAAATCTTTCTAGAGTATATCCATTGATAACTCAGCATTGACTCTTTCAAGACAAATGAGGAGGATTTGCACTGAAGTAACATCTTCCTCCATATCCCTCACTCAAATGACCTGAATAAAGATACCCTGTAACATTAGCCTGCCTTTCTAAAACCCTTGATAATTCTTTAACTTTCCTTTTCAAGGGACTTGATTTGAAGAGGTAAGATAGTAAACATTATATTGTCCTCATTTAAAAAAAGCAAAACTGAATCTTAAGTCCAGGTAAAAACTTGCCCAACATTTAATTGACAAACAAATCAGCATCCCTCGGTACTTCAAACACTCCAAGTTCAATAGATCATAGTGAGGAGGTTGGAGGACTCTAATTTCAGAAGCAAAATAAGTAATAAGGGTGTTTATTTAGAGTTCAGTTTCTTGCCCCATTTCCCCCAGTTTCATATTCAGAGAGTCTGGGGTAAAATCCCAAATCTGCCCTATTAACAAGCATCACAAGTGGCCCTTGGACCAGTTTTTGGAAAACAATGGAAGAGTTTTAACTTTTTTTAAGATTTTATTTATTTATTTGACAGAGAGAGAGACACAGCGAGAGAGGGAACACAAGCAGGGGGAGTGGGAGAGGGAGAAGCAGGCTTCCCGCTGAGCAGGGAGCCCAATGCGGGGCTCGATCCCAGGACCCTGGGATCATGACCTGAGCTGAAGGCAGACGCTTAACCGACTGAGCCACCCAGGCACCCCAAAGGAATGGTTTTAAAACACAGTATGGGAACAACCTAGATCCAGCCCCTCCTCTACCTCTCACCGGCTGTTTGACTCTGGGCACGTTTATCCCTCTGAGCCCCAGAATCTTCATCTATAAAATGGGGAGCTTAATATCCTGACTTAGTTTGTTAGGGCTGTGGCTTAGTGACAGGGATATACTGTCTCACAGATCTGGGGGCTGCAAGTCCATGATCAAGGTGTCGGCAGGGTTGGTTCCTTCTGAGGCCTATGAGGGACTCTCAGTTCCATGCCGGTCTCCTAGCTCCTGGCGGTTTGCCAGCAATCTTTGACATTCCTTGGCTTATGGATTTCTGCCTTCATTTCCGTCTCTCTATGTGGGTGTCTGCATCTAAATATCCCCTTTTTATAAGCATACCAGCCATATTGGATTAGGGACCCACACTACTCCAGTATGACCTCATCTTAACTAATGACATCTGCAATGACCTATTTCCAAGTACGATCACAATCTCAGGTACCTCAGGTTAGGACTTCATGAAATAAGAATTTTCAAGGGACACGAATATCCACCTCTCAAAGTTGCACAGATTTTAAGGAGGAAAATGCAGTAACGTGTTTAGTACACTGTCCGGCATTTATAAGCCCTAATAAATGATAGCCATTAGCTATTATTATATTCCATTGTCTCCCACAACACTGGGAGTGTGTGTCTCCTTTCTACTTCACTCTGGGCTGTGACATATAAATATCATTTTAAAAAGAGAATTGGCCTTTTCAAAATGTCTTTATATGCTAGAAAGAGAAATGATCTGGAATGTTTTCTGAATTTTACAGAGTGTAAGAAATAGAACAGTTATGCAAATCCTGCTAATGCACTCAGGGTCTGAAAGTTTTGAGGAAACCGGGCCACTGCCTTGGTGCTTTCTTCTGCTGTAGAAGACAACTGCTCTTTTTATTATTTTTAAAAAATATTTATTTATTTATTTATTTGAGAGAGCGAGAATGAGAGAGAGAGTACATGAGTGGGGGAGGGTCAGAGGGAGAAGCAGGCTCCTCGCTGAGCAGGGAGCCCGATGCGGGACTCGATCCAGGAACTCCGGGATCATGACCTGAGCCGAAGGCAGTCGCCCAACCAACTGAGCCACCCAGGCGCCCGACAACTGCTCTTTTTAAATGCTGCATTTAATTATATTACTTATGCTCCAGGGGATGGAGTCTTTTCTAATCTCTTGCCTTTTGTACAAGTGTTTTCCGATTGTTCCAAGGTTTTATTTACTCATTTATACCTCGACTAATAGAATTGTTGAATCTGTTGGAAATTAAAAGTAATTTTAAAGAGTTTATTGTTTAACTTAATTAAATTCTCCATGTCCTCCCATAATGTACCACTCCATAAAAGGAAAGACCCACTATTAAAAAGTAAGTCGATTCGTGCAAGAGCAATTCTCCCAGTAACAGTGTCTACTCTCATTATCTCCCAGCAAATTATCCACTCTGCAGATTATCTGCTGAAAATTAAACTCTTACCAAAGAGAGTAAGTGAGAACTAAGGTACGTGCTCTGCCATGAACTCTCTGGTAACTTTTTGCAAAAGTCTGAAAGCTCTCAGAATATGGCATTCCTTGGCTGGTATGGCAGGGACAGGTAACTGTGTAAAGCACCTCGGTTTTTCAAGAAGTTATAGAAACTTCCAGCAAGGGTCATCAGCATAAGGTCAGAGTCTGACGTTTTGCAAGACTCAAAGAAATACTCTCCAAACTCCTTCAAAATTATATTGGAGTCGGTATCTGGTAAGATAAGGAAAATTGGGGGCATGATTTATCTCCCTCCATAGTCCCTTAGTCACAGACCTGAGAAAGATAATTTATAATTTTACCCCACCTTTGTAAATCCTTTATGATTCTTAATGTTTATTCAAGGGATTGAATTTGATCCTGTGTAGTAAAGTAAGGCACATTTTACTGTCTTCTCTTCCCAAAAAACAGATTCTAAAGCCCATTAGATTTTACCATCTGGTAGGAGACATCTATTGTTTTAGCCTGGCTGACATCCAGCCCCACTCGGAAGTCAGCACCTGGTCTTCCTTCTGGGAACTGTCCCTTCCCCAACTCCTAGTCCACAGCTGACCCCATCCACCACCAGCCCCCAGGCTCTAGAAGTGAACATGTGATTCAAATGAGCCAACAGGTGCATTCCATTTTCCAGGTTACAATTGGGGATTCAAGGGTGGACCAGTGACCCAAGACATTATAAAGCCTACTTTATAGTAGAGTGTTGCATATCTCATGTTAAGGGCATCTTTCTTAGAATGGTGGATTAGAATTGGGAAAGATGAGCTGTTTTTCCTGAGAGCGCTAAGCTGCAATGATGTCATCTTTGTCACCACAAGGGAGAACCTGCCCAAGCATAAAGCAAACATGAAGAAAAACAGCTCTCCTGAGAGAGACAGGATGGATGATGTTTAGCATCTGGATTTCGCTGTCCCTGAAATGCTACTGCTTGACTTTTCAGACATGTGGGCAGATATATATTCTCTTTTTGGACAGGTTAAATAATATTTCTTTCATTTGATACTAAAATAGCTGCATGTCTCCACTAAGTTTATTAACAATAATATATTAAACTTTCTGGTAACAATAAGGAGAGCCATAGATAGGAAACAGAGCCACTGAATTGTGATTTCCTTTTGAAATGATTTCCTTTGCTGTGGTCACATGATGACTTAATAAAATGTTAGCAAATGTCCAAAACGAGACATTCCGAGAAACCATGTGACTTTGTACATCAGCTCATCTCCTTCCCTTTGTTCCTTCGTGGTCTCCGCTTGGGTTCCCAGAAACTGACCTTGAAACAAGGATTCATGTGCAAGGAATTGATTGAAGACGTGGGGAATGTGGTAAAGAGAAAGGAGGAAGTCCAGCCAGGTACAATCCCAGGCAGAGGCCAGGGACAGTGGAATCAGCCTGACCCCCTGATGCTTGCTCTGGAGGGTGAGCTGCACCTCAGAGCAGTTCCCATCTGAAGCGAGGAGTGGGGACTTCCATACTCCTGTGCCTGTCAGTCACCCATGCAGCCCCCAGAGAGTAGACATTCTGTGCACAGGCAAGGGCATCCAGTAGCCCAAGGGCAGACCTCTGAAAGAATCACAGACTGTTGGGGAACAAGCACAGTGACAAAGAAGTGGATTCAAAACCAGTAAAAAGGAATACAGAAGTGTCTGGGCAGGGCGCCTGTGTGGTTCAGTCAGTTAAGCGTCTGCCTTCAGTTCAGGTCATGATCTCAAGGTCTTGGGATTGAGTCCCTCATCGGGCTCTCTGCTCAGCAGGGAGTCCGCTTCTTCCTCTTTCTGTTTCTCTCAAATAAATAAATAAAATAAATAAATAAATAAATAAAAGGAATGTCTGGGCAGACCCCAATATGATCTATTACATTCACCCCACTTTTCCTCTATGAATGACTTTCAGACAGGTTTTTATATATTCATACTTAAAATAACAGAGAGGAAGACTATTATGCAGGTTTTTCAATCACTGTTTTTAATTTTCTGCAATCATTTTAATATCTAATCTTCATCAGTGCTAAAATGACTACCCTCCAAACTTACTAAAATTACCACTATCCGTTGGGGTTCAGACATTCTACAGAAATCTCCTGGCAACATGTATCATATGATCTCACTGATATGAGGAATTCTTAATCACAGGAAACAAACTGAGTGTTGTTGGAGTGGGGGGTGGGGTGGGAGGGATGGGGTGACTGGGTGATAGACACTGGGGAGGGTATGTGCTCTGGTAAGCACTGTGAATTGTGCAAGACTGTTGAATCTCAGATCTGTACCTCTGAAACAAATAATGCAATATATGTTAAGGAAAAAAAAAGAAGAAGAAGGTAGTGGGAGGGGAAGAATGAAACGGGGGAAATCGGAGGGGTAGACGAACCATGAGAGAGGATGGATTCTGAAAAACAAACAGGGTTCTAGAGGGGAGGGGGGTGGGAGGATGGGTTAGCCTGGTGATGGGTATTGAGGAGGGCACATTCTGCATGGAGCACTGGGTGTTATGCACAAACAATGAATCATGGAACACTTCATCTAAAACTAATGATGTAATGTATGGGGATTAACATAAGAATAAAAAAAAAATCTCCTGGCAAAGAGCCAGATTCTTCCATTCCCTGCTCCTCTGTCTAGGAACTTTAAAAAGCTACATAAAATCCTTCAGATTGCTTTATTTTGATTCACAAAATGCTTTGGTAGGTAGCCTTAGAAGACTCACCTAATTTATGAACGAAGAATAGTTTTACATTCTATTCTACTTCAACCTTTAATCCCTTTGCAGATTTGAAAAAGCATGTATTTTCATTCATCATAATACATTGTGTAGTCATGTATCAAAAAATAGGAGCATATTTTAAGTCTATAGTTAGGCTTCACAGTGGTCTGAAGGTAGGAGACATAAACATGTATACAGAACTTCCTGAACCAACCATGAGGTTAAGTTCCGTAAACCCATCATACATTGAAAACGTCCTAAGTGGAAAATGCATTTAATACATCTAACCTACCAAACATCGTAACTTAGTCTAGCCGACCTGAAGGTGCTCAGAACACTCACATTAACCTACAGTTGGGCAAAATCATCTAACACAAAGCCTACTTTATAATAGAGTGTTGCATATCTCAAGGGACTGAGTGGGAGCATCACGAGAAAGTAACACACCGCATATCAAAGATCAAAATTCAAAACTTGAACTACACTTCCTACTGAATGTGTATTGTTTTCTCACCATCGTAATGTCAAAAAGAAATTGTAAGTCTGGCCATCACAAGTCATGGATTCTATATATACATATACGTATGTATATTTATTCATACAGATACTCATCTTCTGGGAATAGCAGATAAGCACTAAAATTATGTAATTTCCATGTTCTATTCCATGTTCTGTTTTGTATCTATTGTCCATGGTGTCGATTTATCAGGTTTTTTAAAAAATTTTATTTATTTGAGAGAGAGCGAGAGAGAGAGGGAGCACAAGCAGGGTGAAGGGCAGAGGGAGAAGCAGATTCCCCACTGAGCAGGGAGCCTAATGTGGGACTTGATCCCGGGACTCCGGGATCATGACCTGAGCAAAAGGCAAACGCCTTAACTGACTGAATCACCCAGGTGCCCTATTTATCAGTTCTTAAAATCATCCACATTCAATGAATTTTTATTTACTGACTTATTTATTTCACTCTCAAGGTATAAAATTGGAAAGATTGGCTGCATCCTTGATTTACCAAAAACGTTTCTATTTTCAGCCACTGAAATAATGCCTAAGAGATCTTCCAGCTTCTTTAAACATGTTATAGAGCCTATGAATTATGTTTTTTAAAGATTTTATTTATTTATCTGAGAGAGAGAAAGAGAGAGAGAGCACAAGCTGGGGGGTAGGGACAGAGGGAGAAGCAGACTCCCCAGCGAGCAGGGAGCCTGACTCAGGGCTCGATTCCAGGATCCTGGGATCATGACCTGAGCTGAAGGCAGATGCTTAACTGACTGAGCCACCCAGGCACCCCAAGCCTATAAATTATTTTGCTATCAAGTTATAAACCTCTGAAAATATGAGATAGCCGATAAAAATGCTAACAGATTTCTAGGAGTATTTCTGACCACGTCAGTAACCATTTTCCTCTCTCTTACTCCAGAACATGTCCTTTGCACTTTAGTTAGAAGGCAGCTTTCAATCATTATGGTCTACAGCAGAAGAGCCAGGCACAACCATGGGGGTTGGGATAACAAGAGAGAAAAGAGAAGAATTCATGTATCTTCTTTTGAAAAGGTTCTCTCTAGATAAATCTTGCCTGAATGAAAAGAAGCAAGTAGACATTGTTGATCTCTGACTCCTGAAAGTGGAGAGAGGGAGGAAAGACATTTACAAGGGTGTGGGGTAGGTATCAAATTAGAGCCTCATCATTCCTTCGCCAAGTGGTTAGCCTTAGTACTCATGGAATACTGAAGTTAAGGTCTGAGTCTCACATTGCCAACAGAAATGAACTTTGTTAACCAACTAGAATTTTTTTTTTTAAGAGGGAAAGAACACGTGATGGGGGTGGCAGAGGGAGAGAGAGAGAGAATCTTAAGCAGGCTCCATGCCCAGCACAGAGCCCGATGCAGGGCTCGATCTGAGATCATGACCTGAGCCGAAATCAAGAGTTGGATGCTTAATTGACTGAGCCACCCTCAGGCGCCCCTTAACGAATTAGAACTTAAAGAAAAACTTGAAACAAACAAACAAAAGAACGAACTCTTTATTTGAAAACAATTCAGAATCAACTGGCCATGTTTTCTAAAACTTACAGAGGATTTTTAAGGGGATTCTTTCCCAGAAAGAAAAGCAAATTATGTCATTCCCTAAATACGAATACAATTTTTCTCTTACTCTCTTGCATACACACTCACACTTCTCTATGTCAACGTTATAGTACTATTAAAAGACAAATGTCGGGTGCCTGGGTGGCTCAGTTGGTTAAGCGACTGCCTTCGGCTCAGGTCATGATCCTGGAGTCCCTGGATCGAGTCCCACATCGGGTTCCCTGCTCGGCAGGGAGCCTGCTTCTGCCTCTGACCCTCCCCCCTCTCATGTGCTGTCTCTCTCTCATTCTCTCTCTCTCAAATAAATAAATTTTTAAAAATCTTAAAAAAAAAAAAGACAAATGTCCTGTCACAACACATCAGCATCAGGGCAATCAGTGGCCAATCCTTTCTTATTGGGACCAATAAAAAAGTTTCAATAAAGAAGTGGGTACTCTAGAAAACAGTCATGCCAAAAAAAAAAAAAAAAAAGAAAAGAAAACAGTCATGCCAACTTTCCTCACTTCCATGCAAAAGTCGGAGTTCTCCAGACTCCTTGATTCCTTTAGCCCTCAATAACCACTCCTTCTTGGGACATCGGGGTGGCTCAGTCAGTTAAATATCTGCCTTTGGCTCAGGTCATGATCCCGGGGTCCTGGGATTGAGCCCCGCATCGGGCTCCTTGCTCACCAGGGAGACTGCTTCTCCCTCTGCCTCTGCCTCCACCCTGCTTGTGCTCTCTCTCTCTCTCAAATAAATAAATAAAATCTTTAAAAAATAAAAATAAAATAACTGCTCCTTCTTAACCTTCTAACACCATCCCACTGCCACTGAGCAAACACCAACAGGCTTTTAAGCACTCAGGAGAAATTTATTTTATATTTTATTTTATTATGTTATGTTAGTCACCATACATCGTTAGTTTTTGATGTAGCGATCCATGATTCATTGTTTTCGTAAAAAAATGCTTTGCCAAAACTAAACTAAAATAAAATAGAATTCTATATACTTATATAGCTATCTGTCTCTCTGTAGTTGTTGACCAAGCCAAATGTCACTGGGTGTGGTTTCTTGGTCCAGCCCACCAAGTGACTACCAATTTGTGATTGTACCACTACATTTGACAAGCTACTCTGAGCACAGTGCTGAACCGATGAACCCATGTTGGGAGCCTGTATTCATTTCTCAGCCCCTGGGGGCTGATCACAAAGTGCTCCTCAAGCTCGAAACTGTCAGGTTACTCTTGTGAACAGCCTCCAAAAACAGAGCCGCAAGAAAATACTTTGTCAGCCAAATTGCAGCAGAATGCAAATCTCAGAAAAAATGCAGCTGGTTCACAACTAGGTTAGATGCCGGAAGCCGGGAACGCCAAACTTGACCCTAGTCCGCCCTGTGACTTGAAGGTCTTTGCAACATGAACCCTTCTGGATTGGTGCTGAGGTTGCTACCCATTAGGATAGAGTATTACTGTAGTCGTAAGAATGTACTCCATTATTGCTATTGAGTTCAGAACCTTACATTTCCTCTAAGGGTAGAGCCTGTATAATAAAATAAATTTTTAAAGTTTGGGGGTTCCGTGTTTATGAATCATGCATTTTTATCTTAAACCATTATTTGGTTGGCCCATGTTACATATGCCACCTAGGTTAGTTGAGTCGTCTTAGAGAAAAAATAGCACCGCGTATCACATTCAGGATTGTGTGTGTGTGTGTGTGTGTATTTGCTTGTTAGACTCATTTTATTACAAAATGTGTCCCAGTCCTTTCATAAGTACTAAATATTAAATCGGTAACTATTTCCCTTTCTTTTCTAGAAGACACATCACAATACAACCCATTATATTTTTCATAATTTCAAATGCTTAGCAAATCCTAAGTGATTTCATCACCCAAAAAATAATGTATACAAATTTCAGGTTAATAATCATTCTATTCAACATTCTTTAAGATCAACAGACACAATTTCAGATCATTTTCAAATGATGCTTTCCTTTATTTACATGGCCTTAGAAGGAATGTAATGAGGGGAAAATATTTGTCAACATGTTACTTCAGTTGCAATGATAGTTAGTTCCCTAAAACTACACACAGTTCAGATCCTTGACGCAAAAAAGTACTTCTCTGTGCATCTTGTTAAATTTAATCAGTGATCCAGTATTTCTGTGTTTAGCCAGAGAACATTCTTTTCCTCCTGGATATCTACATCTGTATCCTGAGTTTTAACAGCTGGATCTTTCGAGACAACTTCACATCCTGCCTTTAGAGTCTCAGAGTTGGACCTCACAGATGCTCTAACTCTTATTTACTAATTTTATGCCTGACTCCAAAAATCGATGGTCTGGAAAGAGCCACCAACCAAGACCCAATCAGCTTTCAGCTCATTTTCAATGACGAACCAAAAAGCTATCCCAAAATATAACATCTTAAAAGAAAGGTGGGGTTTTTTTTTTTCCTTTTCTTGAATGTAGTTTTCTAAACCTACCGATGATAAATAGCGGAGAAGTAAGGGACACTAACGATAAAGCTTCATTGCTTACCTATTACCAACTTATTAAGGATTCCACATATATAAAAAGATTAAATGACTTTTGAAATAACATTTGATTACCAGCTTGCTCACTAGATGTAAATTGAACTGTTCGGAAAATCACTTCCCCAATCCTTAAAAGTTATTCATATTGAAAACAATGCGTTGGATCCTCAGTGATCCAAGTGGACAGATTGAAGTATCTTCGGTGAGTGCCATCTTCACAAGGAAGTAAATTTTGAATTGAAATATTCTGCTTAACATTGGATGCCAGTTTTAACTCTGCTCAGGCGTCATAAATAGATTTTATTAATTACCACGGTAATCGTATTTTCGAAAGCACTTCTCCCTCCCCCACCCAAGTACCCACAGCCTTTCTCACCCTTAACTCTTCGCATTTCATTAATTTACTTCAGGACACTCATAAACAGACAATATAAGAGGAGCACAAGCCAAAGTTGGTGGGCCTGGCACTTTAATACCTTTTGTCCAGTCTTGACAAATTAATCAAATTATGAGCCCAAAGTTAAAGCAATCACTCTTGCGGAAGCGGTGGGAGCACGCAGAGAGAGATGCGCCATCCGCCTGTTGCTGATGAACTGTCGTGGCTTTTATTAACTGTGCTTGAACTTCCTGCTTCGAAAAGGATTTCTCATTAAAGATTTGCTGCTTTATTTAATTAGAGCAACATGGGGGGAGCATCAGAAGGGAAGTACGCTGGCTTCCCTAATTACCTGCATCATACTAATTAGCCCCATGCGGTAAAGTCCCTTGCCCTCTGCAAAATTACGTCTCCTCCCCTCCTCCCAAAGCAGGACTTTCTTTTTTTTTTTTTTTTTTAAAGATTTTATTTATTTATTCATGAAAGACAGAGAGAGAGAGAGGCAGAGGGAGAAGCAGGCTCCCAAGGAGCAGAGAGCCCGATGCGGGACTCGATCCCAGGACCCTGGGATCATGACCTGAGCTGCAGGCAGTCGCTTAACCAACTCAGCCACCCAGGCGCCCAGGATTTTCTTTTAGTTCTCAAATCCTCTAGAATGGGACTCTCTCAGAACCTGCAGAAATCAAATCCACTTTGCAGTTTGTCGCTCTTTAATTTGACCTCTAGGGGGCGATCCTTCCTAATTTTAAAAGGATCTGATTCCGCGGGAAAGAGCGGAGACGCCAACCAAATCCCGGGGTCGGAAAAGGACTGTAACCATCTGCGAAGACGTCGCTGGGAGGAAACGATCGCTGCTTTCAACTTACCTGTGACACAGGGGCCACTCCAGTCTTCAGTTACGCCATGCCCGTTTTTTCATTCCCTCATCCGTGAAATGTTGAACCACCTTTAACTCTATTGGTGTAAAAAGTTAAGTAACCCCCAAAAGCCTCTTTCCAGCTTTATAAATCCTACCGTCTTGCTTGTGTGATTCTGTTCCTTGGCACCAAGATGCTAAAAGCCGCTTGCTAGCTATGGAAATATTGACATATTAGGTGTCTTAACTTTAGCTGCTTCTTCTGGGGTTTTGTTTTGCCTAGTACTATTTTTTTTAAGACTTACTTATTTTAGAGAAAGAGAAAGCGCGAGCAGGGGGAGGGGCAGAGGGAGAGTGGGGGAGAGGGAAGCGGACTCCCCACTGAGCCAGAGCCTACCTGGGGCTCCATCTCATGACCTGAGCCAAAATCAAGGGGGTAACTTAACCAGCTGAGCCACCCAGGTGCCCCTTGCTTAGTAGTTTCCTTTTTTGTTGTTTTTTAAGAGTAGAAATGTGCCATCCAGTAAATGATAGAGATAGCCATATATTGTGGACTCATACAATACTTAATACCTGTCCTTTATAAATTAAAGTTTCCAAAAAGTCAAATAATTATCCAAGGGTCATTGTATTTCTCAGTGGCAGAGCCAGAATTTAATCTGTTTTAAAATGTTCATCTGAGGTTTGCTTGCT
This sequence comes from Mirounga leonina, assembly GCF_011800145.1. NCBI lineage: Eukaryota > Metazoa > Chordata > Mammalia > Carnivora > Phocidae > Mirounga > Mirounga leonina. The sequence continues at coordinate 13,320,076 of NW_023270377.1, forward strand.
AATCCACCCACATTCTATACGTCCACCACTAGGCTCCCTGCAAAAACAAGAACATGTATTAGGCACTTTCTAGGTACCAAGCACTGCCCTAGGCGTTTTTCTGAATTATATTATTTAATCCTTACAACTCAAGGATATGTTATTATCCACTTTTCAAATGAGGAACCCAAGGCTCAGAGATGGTAAACAACTTATCCAATATCACTCAGCTTAACTAGAATTCAAACCATTCCTGTCTAACACAATCTGTTTTCTGTCTATCTAAAAAGTCTCTAAATCTGGGACGCCTTGGTGGCTCAGTCGGTTAGGTGCCTGCCTTCGGCTCAGGTCATGATCCCAGGATCCTGGGATCGAGTCCTGCAATGGGTTCCCTGCTCAGCCAGGAGCCTGCTTCTCCCTCTCCCTAAGCTCCTCCCCCAGCTTGTGTGTTCGCTCTCTCTCTCTCTAGCAAATAAATAAATAAAATCTTTTTAAAAGAAAAAGTCTCTCAATCTGGAAACTTTTAAGTACTCCTTTCTTGCAAGGACAGTAAAGAGAAAGCAAAGAAATCTCAGGAAAAACAAGTTATCAATTTTCTCAATAGCTCCCTGGCAAAACTGACTCCTATGGCTTAGAAAAATTCTAAATCCTAATTTCAGACCATAGCAAGTAGCATTTATGTTCCAAATTCTGAAGCCAGACAGCCTAGATTGAAACTTCAACTTCCCATTTAATAGCTAAATTACTTTTAACAAATTATTTAACCTCCCTGAGCCTCCGTTTCCTTACTTGGAAACTGGATAATAATATATACCTCACAAATGAGGTGAAAATCAGTAGTTCCCTGTGAAATGCTTTTAACAATATCTGGTAAGTACTCAGTAAGTGTGAACTCTTTCAATTTTTGTTTGAGGTCAAAGGAGAGAGAGGTTCAACAATGGGAACTATGAGAGAGGTTCCTCAACCTGAAAAAAATAAATAAAGGATGTGTACATCACTTAAGCTTAACAAATAAGACTTTTTAATGACCCCATAGAAATATGCCAGTTTGGTTTTGGTTTCTGTTTGGTTCGTCTGGGCGATAGGACTTCCAGGTTGCATAATGAGGTGGTTTCTAGCCGAAGAAAAAAGTCTACCTAGTTTAACAGGTCATGTGCACATTTCATTCCAAATGCCAGACCCCACCCCTGCCTCTGAGGTGAAACCCAAATGCTTTGTCTTTAAGAATACTGAAGAAACAAAGCTCTCCTTGCAAAAGAAGAAAGAAATCAATTATGCCAATCTTGCTTCCTGTCTGTAGCAGACGTTTCACAGAACTTGGTGTTTCCTCTCAATGTCCCAACCCTCCCTGGCCGCTGTATGTTGCCCTCTGTCCTCAGCAGCTCAGTCTGAACTCCAGAGTAGAGCCTCTCCTTTGGAAACGATCACCTGCATCTTCAATCCCGGGGTGCCACCCAGTAAACACTGTACTTGACGTGGGTGATGAGTCCATGGCACATTCGTTGCGTAAACTCCTCAGCCTCTATTTACCTGTCTTTGAGTTTCCTTTACACTGAAAGCATCTGTCAGCAGAGCACGATGTCAAAGTGGATCAACTCTATGGCAACAGTTGGTGGAGAAGACCCAACCAGTGGGTCAGCTTGGAAGGATGAAGGACCCTAGGTTGTGTGCTTTAGGTTCTACCTGTTGGTATGATTATTGCCCTGGATGTCAGCACATCCGTCTTTTGGGGTGTTTCTAGGTGCAGATTTAAGTTCCTTTATAGTGAAAACAGTTTCTTGCTATAAGAGGAGGCTGGTTGCTTCATATATATATATACATACATATGTATGTATATAATCAGTTTGATTATTCCAGCTAAGAGTTCAGGAAGAAAGCAATATGCTTGTGATCACACATATGCACACCTATAACCCAATGCATGGCAGCCTTTAATGCATGCCCCTAATTTCATGTCTAGAGTTACTCTCATACATTAACACTTCTATGAGCTGTTTTCTTTCAAGCTATTGCGGATTTCTCAGCCTTGACACGATTGACCTGTTGGGCCCTATAATTTTTTGGTTTGGGGGCGGACTGTTCTGTGCATAAGAGGACGTTTTGATGCATCTCTGGCCTCAATCCACTACATGCCCCTCTATGCTCTAGCAAATGCCTCCCTCACTCGTGACAACCAAAAATGTCTCCAGCGGGGCGCCTGGGTGGCTCAGTCAGTTGAACTTCTGACTCCTGGTTTGGGCTCAGATCATGATCTCATGGGCCATTAGATCGAGCCCTGTGTCAGCCTTTGAGCTCAGCAGGGAGTCTGCTTGAAGATTCTCTCCCTCTGCCCCTTCTCCCATATACGCATACTTGACATTCTCTCTCACCCTCTCTCTAAAATAAATAAATCTTAAAAATAATGTCTCTAGCTATTGCTAATGTTCCCTGGAGAGCAAAGCTGCCCCTGTTAGGAACCACTGATGAACCAACACTGTTCTATAACTTTTAAATAAGATGAGGTGCTTGATTATCATTTTGAAAATGAGTAGTAATTATTAAGGTTTTATTTTTTCCCCAATTTTGTACTTTGCTTTTCTCTGCCTGTGAATGGAAAAGCATTCCTTAAATATCGTAAAGGCTCAAGTCAGCATTGTTGAGTTATAAAAACTATAACTGACTCTGTGGTAGTCCCAGTCACTGAAACTAAGTGAAACTAATCCACACCCGTGTTCTATAGTTCAGCTGAGAATGCTGGCTTATGAGATCTGAGGCCAGCAGTCTTCCCTCTCATGCTCTCCCCAAAACGCCAGCATCATGGAAGGTGCACAGGAGCCTCAAGACAAAGGTAAGCAGTTGCCTAACTGTGGATGATGCCATAACTACGCACAGCAGATGAGTTCGGGCCCAGGAAGCAGTGGGAATTTTACAATACCACCTCTGTGTAACCCGACTGCCAAGGAAGTAAAAACAACCTGCATGTTCAAAGCACAGACATCTGTGGCATTGGGGCCAGCCCTACATCAATCAGGTTCTGGAGTATGTCCAGGTCACCGTGCTTCATCTCTTCAGCACCCTCCTCCATCACTCACCCAACCTGTCTCCTACCCCAGGGGAGCTTCTGCGCATCACCCTCCTGTGCACCCACCCACCTGCGCACCTGCCCGTGGCTTCTCATGCTGAGAGCATCCCCTTACTTACATGTACCTTTCCCGGATCCCATTTGCAGCTGATCTCACAACAAATCTGCAGTTATCTGGATCAAAGTTTCTAAACTGGTGGCCCATAGGCCAAATCTACCCCTTCCCCCACCCCCTGAAACATGTATTCCTTAGCCAGCAAGGCTGCCCACATTTATAAACACAGAAATTTTATCGAAGAAGTCCAGAAGTCCAGATCTCCAGCTTCCCCGGGAGAACTTGCATGTGACACCACTGCCATGGAAGCTAAGCCATGGCAGCCTGTTGGGGCAGATCAGACTGCATGTGTTCCGGTGCCTCCGGGTCCTGCTCCTCTCACTCGTGTTACCTGCCTCACCCCCATGGGTCTCTGAGTAGGTGATCCGCTCATTTGAATCCCAGAGAGTCACATGCTGACCCTGTAATTACTTTTGGAAAACAGAATCAACAAGGCTAATGGAGGATGCAATAAAATTAGAAACAATAGCTAACTTTTTAGTGCTATTAATGCACTTTTCCTAGACAATATTTTTTCGCAGTAGACAATCAAGTGCCTCTTCTCACGTGCTATTTTTAGGTGCCGTAATCAAATGCCAGTCACACTTGGAAGCCCTTTTCATGCAATATTTCATCAAATCCTCACCATAACCATTTGAAATAGTCACCATTACTATCCTCTTACTGGACATAAGGAAACGGAGGCACAGAGAGGTTAAGAAACTTGTGCCAATGTCAGAATCCAGACAGGAGAGAACCCGGGTGGCCTGACTCTAGACTCCAAGTCAAGTTGGCCTTGGTTCTTGGCTGCCTCTCCCATGAAGTCAGTTCTGGCCATCGCCCTGAAAGCGGGAACCCGGGAAAGCATTTCCAAATCGCCTGGCCAGGAGGCCACACCGTGTGAAGGGCAGGACCCATCCAGCGGCGCCCAGGCCAAGCCTGCTAAGCTTGCCATGCCCTGAAAGGGGTTCCTGTTCTGCTCGGGGGCACAGAAGTCACAAGGTGGGAGCCGGGGAGCCAGGGCATTACTGAAGCAGAAGATACCAAGTAACCCACCACCAGTGCACAGAAAGGGCAACACTTAAAGGATTCAGAAAGTGATCAACATGTCTTTCTAGTTCTACCAAATCTACAGCCCAGCCTCGCTCGTCACTGAGTATCACACGTCCAGACCCAAAGGAGCCCAGCTTATGCAAGACAAGAATTTGTTCCCTCCTGAAACACACTATGGAGCAGTGGACAGAGCCCTGGATTTCCCATAAAACACTCGGCCAAAAGCCTGACGGTCATCCTTGATCCATCCCTTCTTTCACTGCCCATGCTCTGGACAAGTAGGTCCTACCAGCTCTTCTCCAAAACCTATCCCAACTCCATCCTTGTTTCTCCATCTCAACCACGAAAACCCCCAGCCAGGCCACAGTCCTCTCTCACCTGGACTCCTGCAAGAGCCTCTTCGTTCACTCTTCCACGTGCACCCCTCCGAGCCACTTTCCAAGCAGCAGAATAAATATTCCTTAGAAAGCGTAAATCAAATCACGCCATTCCAACGTTCAAAGCCCTCCCATCACATTTAGGATGAAGTCCAAACTTCTTAACAGGTCCTAGAAAGCCCAGTCTATCAATCTTCATCTCCTACACTCCACTTGCTCAATGCTGGGAATCCTAACCTTCTTTGCTCCTCGGACACATCAAGTTCATTTCAGTTGTATACACTCTGCCCCCAACTCTTTTCCCACATTTCTCCATTGCTCCTTCCTTCATGTTTCTCCCCAGCCATCCCAGGTATCTCTGTGTCTTTACACTGCCTCATTATTTTATTATTTTTATTTTTACTTAACACTATCTGAAATTACATAACGTATGTATTTGCCTAACTGTGTCTTCTTAGTCTCCCTTCACGAGAATATAATCTCCATGAGAACATAGACTTTATCTTGTTCAGGGTTGTGTCTTCAGAACCTAGAGCCATGCCTGACACATGGTAGCTACTCAATAGATATTGGTTGAATGAAATAACAAAGTTATAGGCTCATCATAATATTTCCAGCTTTGGAGAGAAAAAAAGAGAAAGTAAAAAGACAAAGAGAAATTAGGAAGAAACAGTCTTGTTTTTTTAAGCACCTACAAGGACTGGGCACAGTTCCTCAAATGTAATCACCCCCCCCAACAAAATGGTAGTTGTGTTTGTTGGTTCTATATGCCCGCTGATTTACATGCACAATTGCACTTAACGCTTTCATGATCCTATGGGGTAAACATTAGTGTGGCCATTGTACAGAAAAGAAAGCTGAGCCTGAGAGGTGTCAAGTAACATGGGCCAGTCAAACAGCTGGAAAGCCACAGAACTGACCTGCAACCAGAGATCTTTCCCGTCGCATCGTTTTGTGGCTTTGACTGCTGTCTCTGAGGTTCACTGCCATGACCTTACATCCTTGTACTTTCTCTTTCAAAAAACTGTCTGAAAGAATTTGCCTCCTAAATCCTAGGAATGTGGCCGAGGCAAGAAGATAAAACTCAAACATTGTTTCACTGTCTTGAAGAAGAATACCCTTTGATGGCAGAGTGCCTCTTGATTATCTGGAATGCCAGCACAAATTGTGTCCGTGTTGATAAAGTGAGGTCAGCAACTGAGGCCTGATTTGCCCACTCCCGCTCAGTACATCCAACTCAGCCTCTGTATCTGCTGGCCTCCAGTAAGACATGTACTAGGATTCTCGTTTTCCCCATCAATTATGATGTCTTACCTTGCAAAAGGTACCTCATGTGGTGAGACAGACTGATCACAAACCCATTCACAAATTGGCTTTTCTCATTTGAAGAACCTTTATCAAGAATCAGTTTCCTAAAGAATTGATGCTCTATTTTTTTTTTCCCTAGCATGTTGTTAGGAAAGTAAAATGGCACAGTCACTCTGCAAAACAGTTGGGCAGTTTCTCTAAAAAAAACTAAACATATACTTAGCATATGACCCAGCAATTGCATTTATCCCAAAGAAAACTTGTACACGATTGTTCATAGCAAATTCAATTGAAATAGCCAATAGACTGGTGCATTCATAGGTGGACTACTACTCAGTGACTGATACAAAGTAATGAGGTTTTTTTAAGAGTGTATTTATTTATTTATTTGTCAGAGAGAGAGAGAGAGAGAGAGCACACAAGCAGGGGGAGTGGCAGGCGGAGGAAGAAACAGACTCCTCGCTGAGCAAGGAGCCCGATGCGGGACTCGATCCCAGGACCCTGGGATCATGACCTGAGCTGAAGGCAGACGCTTAACCGACTGAGAAACCAGGTGTCCCACAAAGTAATGAGCTACTGATACACCAACAACTTGGTTGGGGCTCAAGGGCATTTGATGAGTGCCGGAAGCCAATCTCAAAAGTTCACATACATATGATTTCACTTATTTAAGTATTCAAAATGGCAAAATTATAGAAATGGAAAACAGATTTATGGTTGCAGGGTTTATTATGGTGGGGGGAGGGTTAGCACAGGTAGCAAGAGGGAAATCTCTGTGGTGTTGGAATAGTTCTGCATCTGAACTGCAGTGGTGATCACACAGACCAACACATGAAATAAAATGACATAAAACTATACACACACACCAATGTCACTTTCCTGGATTTTATATTATACTATAGTTACATAAAATGTAACCATGAAGAGAAAGCTGGTGACCTGTACAAAGGAATTCTCTGTCTTGTCTTTGCAACTTCCTGTGAATAATTATATATATTATATATATATATAATATATATAAATATAATAATTTAAAAACAAAATGTTTTTTAAGTGCATATTTAAGTCACTCTGGATATCTAGGAAATGGCTGGTATAAAGCCGACTACTTATCCCCTAATTAGAATAGCTAACATGTCATATATGCATAAGGATTTGCGATATATCTCTTAAAATGTTCTATCTTCACAAATGACCTGAATTAAGTTTCCCTTAAATCACTGACTTACAATGACAGTTCTCATTTTTTAGAGCTTCTCACACAGATCTAGATTCCATGAGTCAGACAAGGGTTGGCACACCCTGGTTCATGAGTGCCCAGTACACAGTTAACAGCTCTACAAATATTGGTGGAGTGGATGCATAAATATAAGATAGTAAGAAGAGATGTGTAGCCATATTAGAAGACAAATCACCAGGGCAACCCACATGGGAAATATGCAAAGAAAATTAATAACTGAAACAACTTCCAACTGAGCAGGGAGACTGCTTCTCACTGAGGGCCACGGTGCTTTGGCACATATAGAAAACACTCTTCTCTTCCAAATCAGGAAATCTGATAGAAATTATTAAGATGAACCACAGTTTTATGGGGCACCTGGTGATGCAGTCAGTTAAGTATCTGACTCTTGGTTTCAACTCAGGTCGTGATCTCTGGGTCATGAGATCGAGCCCCACGTGAGGCTCTGTGTGTAGTGTGGAGTCTGCTTGAGACGCTCTCCATCTGCCTCTGCCCTTCCCACTCATGCTCTCTCTCTCTCTCAAATAAATAAATCTTTAAAAAAAAAAAAAAAAGATGAACCCCAGTTTTAGAGAAGTTCTTAGAAACTTCTTAGAGTTCCAAGTCAATCCAAAGTCACAGTTACAGATAAAAGGATAACCAAGCTTTGAAAGTCTTTCCAATACTGGTTTCAACCCAGTTCTGGAAGTGATGATTTGAAAATGGTGAAGATTATATTTATTCTTGGATGGTGGAAAAGCATCTGTTTTTCTTTGTATTTTTCCTACTCGACCTGAATAAACTCAGCCTCCATGTCTATTTCTTTCCGTGGTTTGGTCTGGGGTGGCAAGGTCAATGCTTACAGGGGCCCAGGCAGGTCATGAAAATGCATGAATTCAAACAGGAGCTAGGCTTATGGTGAACAAAAGAGCCTGCCTCACCTAAAGTCATTCAAATCCAAATGTTATAAAAAGAAAGAAAACCACACACATTGTGCCTGCCCAACGAATTTGCAACCTCTCGGCTCAGAGCAGCGAGGTGAGGCTCAATCAGTAAACAGTCTTGCAGGTGTGCAGTCGCTGAGGTGGAGGCCAGGCTTGTTTGTTTTCTTTTGACTCAGGATGAGGAGGTAGCCATAATGAGGAAGTGCTCACTTTGTTACAATGAAATGCCCAGGGCTCCTCCCCAAGACACCCAGCTGCTGAATTACTTTTGAAGAGTTTGGCATGAAATTTCAAGGTATCACCAAAATGCACTGAAATGAGCTACAGCCCTAAAAACCAGCAGTGGGTTGGACACATTAGGGACCAAGAGGTCGTTACAAAGTTTGCAATGAATCCTACTCGTAGTTCTCCAGCTCAGGGAATTGGTAACATTTATATTGTTCTGGGTAAATTGTGAGGGAAGCAGAAGAAAATTCGCATTAACAGGGAGTAGTTCCTAAAAGCTGGTCCCAGTTGTTCTCTGCTGAGCTTCTGTTGAGCACTGCAGTTCTAAGTCTTGGGAATCACAAAGTCTGTTAGCACTACATGCCAACTGCCAACCCGTGAGTCCATCCCCCATCTTCAAGCAAAGTAATTCTAAATCTCTGAATGCAGCCTAGAGATCTGGAAGCTTCCACTCTGTGAAATTCAGAAGCTCATTTGATTCAGATAGAAATCGTTCATTAAAAGAAGTTATAGCACTTATGTCTGTTTACTGCTAAATATCATTCAAATGGTTGACATCTGGTCTACTATAAAAATCCTATGAAATTTGAGTCCTGATTTATGATTGTATCTTCCTCTGTTCTCTCCAGATAGAATGTTCATACAAATACCTTGCCTTTTAATTTCAGGAATCCCGGGATTATTTGGACTTTATTTTTTTAACTACCAGACAAATATAGATCTGATTTGCCCCCTTCTAGGTACTAATTTAATTTCTTTATTCAATGGCATTTATTGAACTGCTACTATTTACTAGCCACTATGATAGATGCCAGAAATAAAGAATGAGTGAAGTATGGTACTCACCCTCAGCAAAATCCAACAGAAAGAAATAGAGCAGATGGACATTGGCAATTGTCTATTTAGTATGTGTCCCCCCCCCCCCCCCCCCCTCCCCCCCCAAACAGAGCCAGCGGGTAAATCCACTCCTCTTGTTAGTGATAGGGCAGATGAAAATTCTTGCCGATGAATCATGAGAAGAGGTATCCCCACGCTCTTCAGAATGAGCTTCTGGAAGCATTTTATTGTCATTGAATTTTGATATTTTCATGGATCATATGTCTGACTGCTGCATCCAGTTCCCTCCCAGCCTGAGGATGCAGCTGACCCATGGAGAGATACAGAGCTAAGAAAGGAAATGAAGCAAAAGTCAATGGATTAAGACCACAAAATATGTCATATGTCTGGGCTTCCAGTTTTGGGAGTCAATGAATTTCTTTGTCATGTAAGCCAACTAGAGTTGGATTTCCTTGCACTTTACTTGCAAACAACACTGTTTGGTAAGCTTTTTAATTTTTTTAGGGGAAGAGTGGAAGAGAGAGAATCTTAAGCAGGTTCCATGCCCAGTGTGGAGCCTGACACGGGTTCAATCTCACAACCCTGAAATCAGGACCTGAGCCGAAATCAAGAGTCGGATGCTTAACTGACTCAACCACCCAGGCATCCCCAGTTTGATAAGCTTTTACCAACAGCTCATCCCATTACATGATCCATGGTTTGCACCATTTTTTATCAATGATGATAGTGACATTCCATGGCATTTGCATTAACTGTGCTTCTGCTTCCCAGTTAAGACACTTGGAGTTGGGGCGCCTGGGTGGCTCAGTTGTTAAGCGTCTGCCTTTGGCTCAGGTCATGATCTCGGGGTCCTGGGATCGAGCCCCGCATTGGGCTCCCTGCTCCGCGGGAAGCCTGCTTCTCCCTCTCGCCCTCCCCCTGCTTGTGTTCCCTCTCTCGCTGTGTCTCTCTCTGTCAAATAAATAAATAAAATCTTTTAAAAAAATAAATAAATAAATAAAAATAAAAGACACTTGGAGTTATTGGACACTGTGTCCCCTTTCTTTGCCCTTATATTTGCAGTGTCCCTTCCCTTATTTCCTGCTAATTTAACCTAAAGGACAACATGAGAAATGGAAGGTAGGCATTGGAAAGTTTCTCAAAATATGATTGTTTCTGCAGGTATAGACTAAGTTATAAACATTTTTTTCCAGTGAGAATATATTTAAAATTAGAGCTCAGTTGCCTTCATCTGGCATGGCTTAAAGATAATTCAACTGAAACAAGGCCGTAAAGAATGGATGCAGATAGAGTAGACAGTCTCTCGGGATGCCTGGGTGGCTCAGCTGGTTAAGCGTCTGCCTTCGGCTCAGGTCATGATCCCAGGGTCCTGGGATCGAGTCCCACATCGGGCTCCTTGCTCGGCGGGAAGCCTGCTTCTCCTTCTCCCTCTGCCGCTCCCCCTGCTTGTGCTCTCTCTCTGACAAATAAATAAAATCTTTAAAAAAAAAAAAAAAAAGAGTAGACAGTCTCTCAAGAGTGGTTCCAGATGGTGACTACACTTACTGTGGGGAGCATTGTGTAATGCACAGGATAGTCAAATCACTATGCTGTACACCTGAAACCAATATAACCGTGTATGTCAACTATATTTCAATGAAAATAGAACGAGAAAGAGTGGTTCCAGCCCTAGGAGCCTGTGCATCATGGTGCTCTGTGTAGTGGGCAGAGCAGAACTGTTAAGTGAACCCACTTACTTCTATCCTCCGTTGAGAAGAGCTACAAGTGAAAAAAGAAGCACATTTGGGGGGCTCATTTGCAGAATAGGGGTCCATCACCCAGATGGCTAATTCTAACTCTGAGTAACTGCTCACCTTGAACTAGTTGTGGCTTTGGGTTTTTCACCCATCAGTATTTTTATCTCTAAAGGATGTCATTGTGTGCTTAAACTATCATACATTCAAAATTGGGAAGGAGTGGTAACAGGGAGAATATTCCAGAACTGACTTTGAGAAAATTGTGTTTGATTGCTGGCCCATACAGGGATTAATTGGGGATTATAGTCAGATTCCATCCTACCCACTGTCTGTAGGCTTGCTTGCCCTTCATTCTGAGCTGCCAAGTAAGTTCCTGTACTAAAAAACAGAATAGAATCCCTGGGCCCTCAATGCCACATCTACCATCCATTTGGAACAGTGACTGCAGGTGATCATTTATTTAGTGACCAAATCCTATCATTTAACATTAGGGAAGTAGAGCCAGGATATAAAGTGGAAAAACAAAACGTCAAAATTAAAAACAAAACAAAAACAAGACACCACTTCTTTTTCTTTCTGAAGTATTTGATTAAAATACATTAAGAATAAAATCCTATAATGTTTATAATTTTCCTTTGAAAAGAAAATACTTCATAATAACTTTCAATGCACATAAAAATATTAAAATTGTTATCATTTTTATAGTCCACGTTGCTAAATAAAACAAATGATGATAATTCTATTTTGAATATTATTTTTTTTTCTTTATTATATAACTAAATCCTAGAAGAGATTGCCATTTTCAAAGTACCATTGCTGGTTCCTCAAGCTCCTGTGGATGCAGCACAGGGTGTGCTGAGTTTTTTAAAGTGTGTTTTTGAGGCTCCCATAGTACTCACAGATTAAATATACAGAAAAACATTAAACATTTCTCACCATAATACCACCTTATATTTCTATGATACCACTGGCTTCTTTATAATACTTCTTTGCATGCATTATTACACGTGTTCATTTGTCTGTGAGGAAGATTTCATTATACCATTATTAAGAGATATTAAAAATGAATAAACAAAGAATATAAAATTCACAATTACTAAACTAAAAAGTGAAACCTGAACTTAAGGAGCACCTGGGTAGCTCAGTCGGTTAAGTGTCTTTCTTTGGCTTAGGTCATGATCCTGGGGTCCCCCCAGGGGATCCCCAATGAATAAAGAGCCTGCTTCTCCCTCTCCCTCCACCGCTCCCCCTTCTTGTGCTCTCTCTCTCAAATAAATAAAATCTAAAAAAACAAAAACAAAAACAAAAAAACCTTGAACTTGAGTTTTTTGACTGCCAATTAGTGCCTTTAAAAATAATGTGCTCATAAAAACACTGGCCATCTTGAAGAATATCACAGACAAAATGCCCTCTCTGAGGGATTCTTCTGAGAATATTCAAGTGATACAGACTGCCACTATTTTAGACTATGATGAAACTATTATTTAAATTTTAACATAATAATCACAAATAGTTTAAGGGCAACACTCACATGCCTTCTCTGTGCCCCACACTGCTTAGCCTGTTTTAAATATAATACCATCTCAAATATCCCATGCCCTCTACCTCCATAAATCAGACTCAATAGAGGGCACTTGCTAGGGCAGCTTCCATCTTCCCCAGAGGCTCTTAAACACATCAACGGGGTCAGAGGAAAGCATCTTGCTTTGATCACCTCCAACAAGGTCAAAAGAAAGCCCCAGACACCCCCCTTTGCCCAGCTGCTGACATTCAAAGCCTCAGCACCACTGCCTTGAATCCGCCAGGACAAATCTCATTATGTCCCATATCCTTGTGCCTGTCAATCACCCTAATAAGGCCCAGACTTTCAGGTCATCTGGAATCTTCCTCACTGTACCCCCCAAGGCTCTGCTTGGCCCCTATCTGACCCCATCTTCCATTCCCCCTCAACTCTCTGAACCCTTCCCACACTGCCCTCCTCGAGGCACAGTCCATCCTTTGTATAATCCCTACATCAACAAGCCTCTCTGAATGGTTCCTTCTTTTTCTCACTAGATCTGTAAGTCAGCTCTTCCCTGAGGACGCCGTGTCCCCTGCAGCCTGTCACCCATGGATGCTCCTTCTCCCATAGTGCTCGTATCACTTGGATGTCGAATAATTGTCTCATGCTGGCATACAAAACAACTCCTGACCCTCCGCTATAGAACTCCTCTTCTCCAGGGTCCCCTATTTCACCGATGGCAACTCCACCCTTCCAGTCGGTCGGGTCAAAAACCTTGCAGTCATCCTGATTCCCTTTTCTGTCACACCCCACGTTTAATCTGTAAGGAAATCCTGTTGGCTCTCCTTTCAAAATACATACAGAATCCATCTTCTTCTCGTCTAGATTACTACAATAGCATTTTTAAATGTCTCTCTGCTTGCACATGAGTCTGTTCCGCCTTCCTGGAGTCTCTTCTCAACCCAGCAGCCGGAGCGATTCAGAACATGTCACCACTCTGTAGGAAACCTACTAAAGATTTCCTGTTTGGACTGTAGTAGTACAAACCAAAGTCCTGGCAACCATCCATCAGGCCCTACGGGACCCGCCCCTTAGCCCATCAGATTTCTCCTCTTCTCCTTGAGTTACTCTGTTCTACACACTCATGTCCCCATGTTCCCAGGAGGAATGAACAGGCACTATGTGTCTTAGTGCACTTGAACAGTTTCCACCTCTTGAAAGGCTCTTCTTCCAGATACCTCCCCCAGCCCCCACACCAGCCCTCTTGATCCCCATTCCTTGCTCTATACTTTCTCTTCTCTCTCATCCCTTCTAACATCTATAGAATTTTCTTATGGATCCTGTTTTTGTCCCCCACCCTCCATGAGAATGTCATGGCAGGTGCAGGAATCTTTGCTTCTTTTGTTCACTGGGGCGTCCCAAGTGCCTGCCCAGAGCAGAGGACTGACTCTTGATCATCTCGCACAAACCTGCTTCACCACAGAACCCGCCCACCTCCATCGATGGCAGCTCCATCGGTACGTGGCCCAGGTCAGAAACCAATATTGGAGGCATCCTTGACTCTTTTATCTGTTACACCACATCCAATCAGTCAGGAGGACTTTTTGACTCCACCTTCAAAATAATTGCTCAATAGTTTCATGTTGAAAGAAAACCTATTGATCCTTACAAAACTGGCTAATAATATGACCCAGTCCCACTGAAAGACCATGACCTAATCCCAGTATCTAAACTTTTTACCTATCCCACGCATTGTTACCCCACCAATTACATGCCTATGGGTGGGTAGTATTCTAAATATTAATTTTAATTCTACTTTTGTCTGGCTTGACTTCTACTTTGTATACACCTCATTAACTGCCCAAGTGCTGAGAATATGTGCAGGATGCTTTATAAATCTTATAGGTCCAGTTCAGTTCTTCTAGCTCTGAGGGCTCAGTGTTTGTTGACTGTAATGCAGATAGTGATTTCACAAAGGGGACTGAATTCATAGACCAGAACACATGCATTGGGCAAAAAATTTGAATTTAACTGTTTCCAAAGTCCCTTGCAAAACTTTGATATTTGATGACTCAAACGATCATAAAGGACTGTATTAATTTAGTCGTTTTGACTCATAGAATGCTTTTGGCAAGGTTTGCATGAATAATACTATTTCATGTGTCTGATGCCAAATCTGAAATATTAATAGACTGTGTTAAGATTTAAATCGAGTCATAAACATGTCTCCAAGAGAAGATGCATGACAATTAGGAGAAAAAATAATCTGGAGCTGTTTCTCTCCGAGAACCATTAGAACTGCAAACAGCTACAATCTGTCTTTGGAATTTTCCTTGAAAGTAAAATCACGAAATAACAAAGAACAAAACTGCCTGTACCTATACAACAGCCTGGGTATAATTTTGTTTTAATTCTGTTTTAAGAAATGTTGGCCACTTGTTAGGGAAACATTTTCTTCTGGAATCTGTAAATTAGTCTCGGCATTGCTTTTCCGATAGGCATGGGTAAATACATCCCCATCTTCACCAGACTAAAAATAGACAACAAATTTCATCTTTCTTTGCAAATAGAGTGCTTCTTTTGACATTCTTTCAGCAATTCTTAAAAATAGAACTGGATTCGAATGCTGACTCCAGCTTGTATGAGGCAATTTTATCCGGGATCCTCTGTTTCCCTATGCAATGGAAATACCATAAGCTGCCATATCTCACAAAGCATTCATGATGCCCAAATCAGATCTGAGAACACTGAATAAATAGGAAAACGTCATAGACAAACAAAAACTTGTACATGAATGTTCATAGCAGCGTTATTCATAATAGCCAAAAAGTGAAAATAACGAAGTCAAAGATCCATCAACTGAGGAATGGATAAACAAAAATAGCATAGCCACATCATGGAATATTATTTAGCCGTCAAAAAGGAAGGAACTACTGAGACATGTTACAACATGGATGAACCTTCAAAACTTTATACGAAATGATAGAAGCCAGACACAAAAATACCACATGAAATGAATCCACTTATACGAAATGTCCAGAGTAGTAGGTGGATCCATAAAGAAAGATCAGTGGTTGCAAGATGGGGAGGGGGCGAGGGGCGGGGGGGAGGACTACGGAGTCACTGCTAATGGGGACAGGGCTGAGGAAAATGGTTTGAAATTAAGATCATGGTGTTGGCTGCACGACTCTATGAATATATAAGAAACCACTGAATTGTATACTTTCAAGGAGTCAATTTATGGTACATGAATTATATTTCAATTTTAGAAAGTATACAATAAAAATACAATATACAAATATTTATTATTTTATTTATTTTTTTTAATTTTCAAATGAATTTATTACTCAGAGTCCAAAACTTTCTGTGAGCCCTGGCCCAGAAACTTCCCCTGTTCCTGATGGAGATCCAAGCTTCTTAAACCATTATTTAGGAGTCTCTTTATTTCCAGATTAGCGGTTCTTCCCTATGCTCTAGTTCCTTCCCCCGCCCCCCCAAAATCTCTAAAGTACCTAGAGCTGCCCTAGCAGGCCTCTGAACAATAATGAGAAAGCAATTGGTAATTAAAAGAAAGCAGGTGTGGAGGGGCACCGAGCTGGCTCAGTTGGAACATCATTCAACTCTTGGTCTTGGAGTCATGGGTTTGAGGCCCACATTGGGTATACAGATTACTAAAAATAAAAAAAATAAACTTTAAACCTATTTTTAAAATAAATTAAATAATTTTTTTTTTACTTTTTTTTTTTTTTTTTAATTCATTTGACAGAGAAAGACACAGCGAGAGAGGGAACACAAGCAGGGGGAGTGGGAGAGGGAGAAGCAGGCTTCCCACGGAGCAGGAAGCCCGATGCGGGGCTCGATCCCAGGACCCTGGGATCATGACCTGAGCCGAAGGCAGACGCTTAACGACTGAGCCACCCAGGTGCCCCAATAAATAAATAATTTTAAAAAGCAGCTGTGGAGAAAGAGTTGATGTTTGTAAGTGTGACCACATAACAAGAACTGCTTTTTCCTTGATAAGTTGAACATCATGAAGAAATGAGTAGAACCTTCTTTCACTAATACAATGCCCTCTGGGGATAGATGTGTTGTGACATCACTTTTTACTCCATCACTTAATGCTTATTTTGAGCTTATAATTTCACCTGAGGAAAAAACGTGTGTGTGTGTGTGTGTGTGTGCGCGTGCGTGTGCACATGTCTGTGTGTATGAGGAGAAAATGTAAAGGCACAACACAGTTTGACCAGGGATCTTGTCTCCTTCCACCTAAAGTTCACCTAATTCTTACCATTTCACACGTTTCTGAAGAATATTTTCTTACTTCCTACAAATTCTGAATACTAGTGTAAAAAAATAATTGGTCAATAGAAAATGAACGATCAAAAATATAACATTAAAACTTTTTCTAAAATTACATAATATCATCACCCCAAATGTGGCACAATGACTTCTTATCCACAAACTGGGTTTTTTTTTTTAAGATTTTATTATTTATTTATTTGAGAGAGAGCACAAGCAAGGGGAGCAGCAGAGGGAGAGGGAGAAGCAGACTGGCCGCTGAGCAAGGAAGCTGACATGGGGCTTGATGGGAACATGCCCTGAGCCAAAGGCAGATGCTTAACCAACTGAGCCACCCAGGCGCCCCTCCACAAACTATTTTCAAACAGGAGAGAATATAATTTTACTTAGTTTGGTCGTTTTGTAAGAACTAAGGAATATACAACATGAGTTTTCATAGAGAATTAACTTGTAATTGTACTGATTATTTTTACCCCCCAAAGAAACAGCATGGAGCAATAAATGCAAAGAGAATTTTTAAAAAAATAATTTCTTTAACAGTGTAAGTATAGACACAAAAGTGAAAACCTTAAAAAGCAGCACAGTAAGATGCTCCCATCTTCATCGTTGTTACTGTATAAACTTGAAAAGAAGAGGATGTGGAGGGATGTTAATAGCAGCTGTCTCTGACCTGTGGATGGTGGGCAGTCTTGGCTTCTTTGTGCTCATCTATATTTGCTCATTTTTCTGCAGTAAAGATGTAAAAAGAAAGAAAGAAAGAAAGAAAGAAAGAAAGAAAGAAAGAAAGAAAGAAAGAAAGAAAGAAAG
>NW_023270377.1:13337525-13497294 GCF_011800145.1 Mirounga leonina
AAGAAAGAAAGAAAGAAAGAAAGAAAGAAAGAAAGAAAGAAAGAAAGGTGCAGTATCATTATAATAAAAAAGAAGGTATTTGTAAATAAAAGCATTGTCGTTGTTTTAGCTCAACTTTACCAAAAGATGCCCTCCAAACTAAGGCGAGATTCTCTATAATTTTAGGAAGATTGATAAAAACTCCAAGTAAAACAAGGGCAATTTGCTCAACACTAAACAAGGTAGATACAAAGCAAGTCCTTTCAAGGAGAGAAATTGTTAAGCCATTTATATTGTTTTACTAGATTTTTCCTTTTTCAGAATTCTGGTGGCCATTGGGGTCTCAGCCTAAATTACAGAATCCTTTTAAAGAAATGCTTTTTCTCTCACTTTAAAATGGTATTTTAAGAATAATTCGTAATTAGAACACAGTATGCAAACAGAAGATGATCCTAAGTTTATTCTTAAGTAGGTAGAATATGTTTGTTTACACAATTTTTGAACTAGTTAAATCTGTTTTCATAGAAAGCACAAAAGTAAGGTCCAGTCTATCATGTATATAACTACAGTACTTTCACTGATTCTTTTTTCTTTTTTTTTTAAAGATTTTATTTATTTATTTGACAGAGAGAGAGAGAGCACAAGTAGGCAGAGAGGCAGGGAGAGGGAGAAGCAGACTCTCCACTGAGCAGGGAGCCCGACGTGGGGTTTGATCCCAGGACTCTGGGATCATGACCTGAGCTGAAGGCAGCCGATTAACCGACTGAGCCACGCAGGTGCCCCTCACTGATTCTTAACATAATCACTAATGTATAAAGAAGGCCATCCAATACACATAGACTTAGAGCTCTGTGTTCCCTGACACCACTCACTTGCCAGAAATTGATCTTTTTAAAATATTGGGACTTATTTTGCCTGTATAATAAATTCCTATTTGTTTAGCATTGGATAATGAAAAAATTCAACAACCAGACATTTTTTAGCACATAAATTACAACTAAATAAAACTGATAATGAGAATTTATTCAGGAATTTATCCTACTTACATACTTACACAGGTACATAAACTTATATTTACAACTGTGTTAATTGTAGCATTATTGGAAATAGCAAGTAACTGGACACAACCAATATATACATCAATTCTCAGTTGGCTAAGTTAAATCAAGGTACAACCAAATGATAGAATATTGTGCTTTCCTTAAAAAGACACAGGTAGATCTCCAAAATATATCATCAAGTGAAAAATACAAATTATAACCCAATAGGTATTATAGGATCCCATTTGGGTAAAACACAAAAGGGTATACATATAACCATATCTATGCATTAAAAATATCTGTAAGAATACCTTCTGGGATGGGTCAGTCCTTCTGTTCCATCAAGACTTCAACTAACTGGATGAGGCCCACTTACATTAAGAACGGCAATCTTCCTCATCTCTTACTCTGTCTACTGATGTAAATGTTAATCTCATCCCCAAATACCTTCACAGAAACACCAAAAATAATGTTTGATTATATGTCTGGGCACCCAAGTAAAAGAGATTTTTCTCCTGACGCCTTCAAACTGGGCTGTTGTTTTATTCAAACTCACACACTGGTTATTCCAGGGGCTTGAGCCTGCCAGACCTTGGACTGGAACGCCATCATCAGCCCTCCTAGGTCTCCAGCTTGCTGACCACAGAGCTTGGGATGTGCCAGCCTCCATAACCACATGAGCCAATTCTTTAGAATAAATCTCTTTTTGTTATTTATTTATTACTCACAGTAAGTCCTCTTTTGGGAACCTATATATGTATGTGTATATATGTATACACACACACACACACACACACACACACATATATATATATATATATACATTTTTAAGGAGAAATATGGATATCTCCTATACATATATATAAAATTTAAGGTATTTTTAAATAAAAGCACTGTCATTGTTTTAGTTCAGTTTTACCAAAAGATGCCCTCCAAACTAAGGCGAGATTCTCTATAATTTTAGGAATATTAATAAAAACTTGAAGAGTTAAGTAAATCTCAAAACAAAACAAAAAGAAAACAAAGATGTGCAGAACCATTTGGTACAGAGGGCGATTTTTGTTTTTAAATATTTGAATCTGAAGGTCTTTAAGACACACGGTCACCACAATCCCCAGCTGTCTTACACGTGGCTGCCTCCAACCACATTCGACATTCACGATACATCTGTGGTCCCTGAAGGCATATGAATTTGTAGCTTCCGAAGCAGGTCTTTATTGCCAAGTCCCTGGTGTTCATTCCAAGGCTGCACTGAATAGGGAGTGTAGGGAGAGGGTGTGGGATCAAACATTCTACCTCTTGTCTAGATGCTCAGTTCCCTAAGCTTCACTATGGTTAAGATTTCATGGGGCACCTGGGTGGCTCAGTCATTAAGTGTCTGCCTTTGGCTCAGGTCATGATCCCAGGGTCCTGGGATCGAGCCCCGCATCGGGCTCCCTGCTCGGCGGGAAGCCTGCTTCTCTCTCTTCCACTCCCCCTGCTTGTGTTCCCTCTCTCACTGTGTCTCTCTGTCAAATAAATAAATAAAATCTTTAAAAAAAAAAAAAAAAAGATTTCATGTCTCACTTCCTGAGCAGGGGGATTAACCCCATGAGGAAGCATCTCAGGCTTTCAGAGGGTACCCAACCTGGGTATCCCTTGTCCCCACCTATAAGCTCTCCCTCTAACCCCGTCCTCTCTAATAACTCCTCCCTTACCTTTTTCCAGTACTTTTCACCACTCCCTAGAGAAATAACCAGGTAAATCATAAACCCAGGCATTGAATGCCAATGATAACAATCACAATAAAACATAACATGGGTAGAATTTATACTCTATGCCAGGCACTATGGCTTTAGTATTTTATGTAATGCTCAAGGGAATTAATTATTAACCCTATTTTACATAGAAAGAAGCTGAAGCTCCAGGCATAGAATGACATTCTGATGTCACAAACTATGGGATTCCAATCCAGATGGCCAGTCCTGGGCCCTCAACCACAGCACCTCTTCTGCTTTCAACCCTAGCCATCCAGTATCTTCTGGCTTTAAAGAGGAAAGACCTGCATTCCAACTCAGGCTATGAAAGTCTGCCCCAGGCAAGGGAAGGAACTGGAAGTTGGGGAGGGGTAGAAGAGAGGGAAAGTGGGAGTCTTCTTGGCCACAACCCCCTACCTACACCTCCTCTGCAAGAGAAGCAAAAGCAAACACAACTACCAACACAAAGATGCATTTCATTCCAAAAGTTGGACTGGGGGTCTAGAATAAAAATTCATATTCTTCCCATTAATGTAACTTTGACTTTATTTCCTGCAAGTTAAAATCCTAGGCTTATTAGGCCTAGAAAGCAGGGAGCTGACTTTTCCCTAGATCACATCATGGAGCATCCCATGCGAACAAGACAGTGAGTAATGCAAGGCCTGAATACCCTTCCCAAGAGAGAAGACAGGGGAAGGGAAGGAAGAAGAAGGTGGGGAAAGAGTCTCAGTGCTCCCTTTCACAATTTAATATATGGTACATTTTGATCGAATGTTGATGCCTCCTTAATATTATGTCTTTAAAACTCTATGTTAAAGAAGAAACAAGACACCCAGAAAATGCATCCTAATATAAGGTTCCAGGGATCCAGGAACCCCTACAGATCTCAAATCTGGCTCTTTCCCTGTATGTCACAAGAGGCTAGCTTCCTTCATGGAGGCAGGGACTTTGTGGGCCACTGAGAGAGGCTGCTAAGTGACCAGAGCCTACTGTGACCTAGAAGTCATCCCCGATGGTAACTACAGAGGTTTATAAAAGTTAAATAAATGACTAAGAAAAATAAATAAGGCATACATGCATTCATACATTTGTGATGTACCCAGGGTAGAAAGCCATTCAAAGCTAATTGCTAAGCAAATTAACAGACGAACTGAATTGCCCGGAAATTGTCATTTAGTATGGGTAACATAATGCAGTGTATTAAATACAAACTGTCATTGACCCTAGAGGAACTTTTATTTAAGAAGGAGGAGAAATTATGCCTTAAGAGCATTCATTTTTTAAGCTCTTTACCATCTGTTTGGGTGAAAGACTATATAAAGACCAGTAATCACCATTATCACCAATTATCTGTCACTAGAAATTTTTTTCAGTTTACCATTAGCATTAAATTCGAAGAAAGAAGCAGGCTTATTAAATCCTAGAATAGATTTTTATTCTCTGTAGAGACATGTAGTTTACAAACACTTTTGATATTCTAATGTGGACTCTAAGTCCTAAAATAAAAGATCTAAGCCAACATACTTTTGTGCATGGACCTGCCTGTCCAGTCCTCATAGTCAGAGGGCTCTATAATCTGAGCTCAGGGGCTGGACTCAGGTAAGTTCCAGCTGGATGTTACCAAGTAGCCTCTGATAACACAGGAGTAATAGGTAAGGATCAGAGGAGACTATCTCTAGCATGGATTTTGAAGGCCCTCCAACTCTAGGATTTGGTGATTCTAGACCCTGAAAGAGAAAGGTAATACATGTTTACTAGATGGTGAATAGAACTTTCACTCACTTACCCTCCTGCATTCACACAAATGCTTAACACAATGTCAGCCCATAGAAGAAGCTTGTTGTCTGTAGTTGTAGTAAAATGGCTTTTGGTTTCTTGGCTTGACTTAATCAAATTATTTCCAGTAATCTAACTTTATTTATAAAGAGTTGGGGTATCAGATGGTCTATCTTTCTCACGAGCTTCCTAAGCAAACTTCTATTCCAGTTGCCTTATATCGAGATTATTTCATGTCATGGCTTGATTTCCCTCTCAACACACTGTAAGATCGAATTACCCTGCTCCTTGACTCTGGAGTCAAGGATTTACCAGAGAACGAAAAATATTTTCTAGAGAAACATGGCAGCTTCTCTCCACGATGTGTCTTCAGAGGTAATGGACACCCTGAAAAATCTAGATGCTTCAGCCAAATGCTTAATGCCCTTGATGATTTGATACCATCTGATATTTCCATCCTCATTACCTAATTGTTCCCTACGTGAACCTTGGGCTACAGTGAATCCAGACTATACAGTGATCCCCAAACCTCAGAGCTTAATTAATCTAGAAAATTTACTGAATATATATATATATATTTATATATATATATATCACCTTTATCCATACCATTTCCTCTTCCAGCAGTAAATTTCTTCCATATTCTATTCACACTTTAAGACTGTGGTAGGTATGGTTCAGAAATATGTCTTTCCAAACTCCCTTTCCTGGGAATTGCCAGGATCCACCCTACTATTCTAGGGCTGCTAAAAGAATAGGTAGGTGTAGGTTACAGTGATTTCATCATGTGTCTCCATCCCTACTCTCAGTTGAATAAATTGTGTAGAGTAAATAGCTGACCCAGACTGGACCAATCAGATGCTTTTCCTGGGAATCTGGAATTAGCAGTCAGTTCAACACAGAACGTTATATAAAATCCCATCTAGGGTCTATTCTTAAGTCAGTACCATGTCAACCCAAGGCCACGTGCCAAAGTTATGAAGGATCAGAAACCAGGGATAAGCAAAGAAAATTGGTTTGCCAAATGGAAGAGAGCATGCCTGTGAAATTATGCACAGAATAATTATGACACCACTGAAAGAAAAACCAGCGGTGGTCCTTGGCAGCTCCTGGGGGCAGCTCCTGGGATGCAGCTCTGTTCCTCACTGTATCTCATTGATGTGAGAGCTTGGTCCTAAGAATAAACTTCCCTTTCAATTGGAATTAATTTGAGGGGAGTTCTGTCCCCAACTATTGAGTTTTGTCTTTAAAAAAACATCCTTGGGGCACCTGGGTGGTGCAGTCGGTTAAGCATCCAACTCTTGGTTTCGGCTCTGGTGGTGGTCTCAGGGTCATGAGATCAAGCTCTGCATCAGGCTCAGTGCTCAGCAGGGAGTTCGCTTGAGATTCTCTCTCCCTCTGCCCCTCCCACTCGTGCTTTCTCTAAAATAAATAAATAGATCTTAAAACAAACAAACAAATCACCCTCACTCAGAGGACTCTTCCATGATACTTTTCTAAGTTGTCCCAACTGGAATGATTCTATGCTACATTGTCATGACCTGCCCACTTGTCTATTCTCATGGACTTCTAGTCACTGCACCTCCTCCTGGAGGCTTAACCCCCAACAAAGTCCTAGTGTAGATCGTGTTTTACTATCTGAAGAAACTGTCCTAGCTCAATCGCCTAGCACTGCTCTGATGGGAGTAAAAGTGGTGAGACTTGAGCTCTTTTCTATGACCAGACTTCTATCTTTGTTCTTGTTTTGATAATTCGGTATATGAGAGCCTACCATATTGATCTTATCTTGCCCTGCCCACTCATTTTCTGAAACCACAGTTCTAAAGCAGGAACTTTGCCAGAACTCCCTTAGTAACTTTGCAGTGTTAAAGCAGTGGGCACATTTGGCAATGCCTGTTATCTCCTGAGGGGAGAGAGGTGCTAGTATCTGGTAGAGCCCAGACATGTTGGTAAACATCCTACCATGCACAGGATAGCCCCCCACAACAAAGAATCCTCCAATTCAAAACGTGAATAATGTTGAAGCTGAGAAACCCTACTTTAGTATTGGGCAAATGACCTTGAGGAAACTACTGAACAACTCAAAGCTTCAGACTTTTCCTCCACAAACATACAGACATATTTCTTGCACGGTTATCACATTACCTAACACACTACCTTTGGAGCTTTTAGTACTTTGTCATAATTATGTTTGTACAATGAAAAAACTTGAATAATTATGCCATTATCTAACTATTCCTTCCTTATTTAAGACTGAATAATAGGGGCACCTGGGTGGCTCAGTCGTTAAGCATCTGCCTTCTGCTCAGGTCATAATCTCAGGGTCCTGGGATCAAGCCCCTCATCAGGCTCCCTGCTTAGTGGAAAGCCTGCTTCTCCCTCTGCCTCTCCCTCTGCTTGTGTTCCCTCTCTCACTGTGTTTCTGTCAAATAAATAAATAAAATCTTAAAAAAAAAAGACAATAATATACTACATTTTATTTATCCAGTCATCTGTCAATAGACACTTGGGTTGCTTCCACATTTTAGCTATTGTGAATAATGCTGCTGTGAACATGGTTATAAAAACATCTCTTCAAGGCCCTGCTCTCGATTCTTTGGGGTATATACCCAGAAGTGGAATTGCTAAATCATACGGTAATCGTATTTTTAAATTTTTTTAAGGAACAGCCATATTGCTTTCCACAAGGCTATCTTATTTTACATTCCCACCAACAGTGCACAAAAGTTCCAGTTTCTCCACATCCTCACTAACCCTTGTTATTTTCTGTTTGTTTGTTTGTTTTTTATAGTGGCCATCTTTGTGGGTATGAGGGGGCATCTCACGGCAGCTTTGATCTGCATTTATCTCATGATTAGTGATGTTGAGCACCTTTCCATGTGTTTATTGGCCATTCAAATACCTTCTTTAGAGAAATGTCTATTCAAGCCCATCTTTGAATTGGGTTGTTTGGTTTTGTTGTTGAGTTTTAGGTGTTCTTTATATATTCTTAATATTAATCTTTCATCAGATATATAACTTGCAAATATTCTCTCTCATTCTCTCCCAAACATTCTTTTGATTCTGTTAATACTGTCTATTGGCACACAAAAGTTTTTATTTTTATGAAGTCTGATTTGTCTATTTTTTCTTTTATTGCCTGTCCGTTTGGTGTCACATCCAAGAAATCATTGCCAAATCCAACATTAGGAAGCTTTTGTCATATGTTTTCTTCTGAGAGTTTTATAACTTATCCATGTCCTCCTCTCTTTTGTTTTCAGTGCTTTATTTTTCCAAATAAAGTCTGCAGACTAAAAATGTCTCGGGTAAAATACACACAGACGAATCACTCATCTCCAAAGCCTTGCCTACCCGGATATTCACATACATGTGTTAGGGTGTCACTTGCTGCAAGAAAAAGAAGAACCATTTAACACAGGTACAGGAAAATGTGGGTATATTAGATAGGCTACAGGAATGGCTAAAAAAATAAACCCCAAAATGTAAAGCTGTTCAAATGAACAAACGAATTTATGCTTTGCTTGTTCAACATCCAAAACAAATATTTCCAGTTGATGGCAGGCTTTCTTCAAACTAGTGATTTAAAGACCAAAGCTTCTTCCTTCTTGTACCATCTTTCATAGGCTCCATGTCCATTTGCCTCCAACTGGTGAAAGGGGACAGAGAATGGAGAAGCCATATTTGCTTCTTAACCACGTTGGTTTAAAAGTGACATACATAACTTCTACTTCCAATGCCTAATTACCTGGCCCTTCCTTGATGCGGGTAGCCAGGAAATGAAGTCTCCGGTAGCAGAGCTGCTTCCCAGGAATTGTTCTATCCCTGCACTGTCCAATATGGTGGCCACCTGCCACATATCGCTGTGGAGCACTTGGAATGTGGCTCATTCAAGTTGAGCTCCTGTGCCGTAAGTATAACATGCACACCAGATTTTGATACGACTTAGTTTGGAAAGAAGGATGCAGATATCCCACTGATAATTTTTATACTGATTACATATTGAAATGGCAATACCAGGAATAGATTGGATTAAATAAACTATATTGTTAAAATCAATTTCACCAGTTTCTTTTTACTTTTTTACCATACTCACTAGAAAATTTTAAATTACATACATGGCTTACATTCTATTTTTACTGGATAGTGCTGCTATGGAAATCAACCTCCTCTGTTACACAGATTATCTTAGAGAATTAAGATACAGAGTAAATCTGGGTTGCCCACAGAACCGGAAGAAGAAATCTAAAAGCTCTCTGGAATTAAGATGTGTGCTCTCTTTTTTCCTTTCTTTCTCTTTCTCCCTCACTGGAACCACAAGGTCACTGGCTTCTGTCTGGATACCTTCTGAATTTACTCTTTTTTCTCTCTGTCTCTCCCTGTCTTTGTCTCTCTTTCTCTAGCTGTCTCTTTCATCCCTGCTCCAATCAGCTGCTGTCAGGAGGGTGAGGTCAAATGGCTTGCCTCCCATTTGCTAGAAGCAATGGGAGGTTCTCAAGAAGGGGACAGAGGTAGGTCAGACAGACTGACGTGTTTGCTCACGTCATTTAAAATGCGTAAATGCTACATGAGCTTGGTAGCTGTCAACATTCCCCAGTTTTTACATTTAATAGATTATACTTGCTTTAAGGCCTTTAGTAAGGACTCTGTGTTGAATAGATGACAAATTTTAATCCGAGGGTATACTATTTAATTCATGTCATCACCAAAGAAAAGAAGTAACTAATCTTTCTTTCTGGGGCTTGTACCAGTGCCCAGAAATAGTCAACCTCCCTGACAAGCCTTGAATTTTCAACAGTGTACTTTGGACCCAATGTATATTCATATAACATCATATAACATCAGCTCTACCTCATAGGATCAAGCTCATCAAACCATAAGCAGAAATTATATGAGGGTACAAAGTTAATAAATGGAGAATATACCCCAAAATATAATCTCCTTTAGGGCTAGAACTTCTTAATTTTAATGCCATTGTCCAGAGTTTAAGAAATGTCTCCAAGTAACCCCTGTTAGAATATATATACACATATATTCTATATACATTTTATATATATATAAGTATAAATAGATAGATACATAGATATAGATATATATGACCTAGAGAGATTACCAGATGGTTTTATATTCTCAGGAAGCATTTATATGCCAGACATTGCCCTAAATTTATTATCACCAATAACAACTTATCAGAAATGGATTTTTCACATTATTATCTTTCACCCAGCAAAACAAAAACAAGAACAAGAACAAAACAAAGCAAAACAAAAACAGGTCCGTAAGTAATAGGATACAGGGTAGTAACAATTGTTAAAAGATGAGATTTGGTTAGCTTCAGAGTATGTCCAGGAAAGACAAGCTTTAGGGGGGCCCTGTAGAGGAACACGGGACGCCACGGTACAGGCTAGGCCCCTGGGCATCTGGGAAGACAGGGGAAGTAGGAGATGGTGCAGAAAGAGGGGACAGTGGTGTCACAAATACACATTTTGCTTCCATCTTCCCAATGGAACTTGAACTTAGACAATGATATTCTTTTTGCTAGAGGCTATGGGCTTCAAAGTCAGTAGGACTCTCCTAAGTAAGTCCTTGAGGTTCTACAGGACTCACCTTAGTAAGTGGATGACCTACCAGCAATGAGGTGTTGTTTCCTGGGGCATTTTTAGGATACCGGGCAGGGCTGTCTCTAAGTTGAGTTGTTGAGGATGCATGCTTTGCTTTTCTGCCTCCTATAAAGCCTGCTCAGAGTCCAATGGGTGTGTAGGTCTGCCAGCACATTGAACCAGGCCGACCATCTCTCACTGAATTGATGATCTACCTCCTGAGAAATCTAGCCTTTTCCTTGGGGGAATTCTCTTTCCTTTTTGCTGGGTAGAGATGGGGTGGAGCAAGCTTCTGTTAGCTATCTTCCCTCTCAGCTTGGAATCTAGACAAATGCCAGAGGGGCATTTGCCAGGGAGGGGGATGAAATAATGTGATCAGCTTAGGTATCTTCCACAACTCATCAATGGCTTTGAGGTCTGCCCATAAATCTTGACTGAATCATTGGCCTTGCAATTTCTATAACAGATAGTACTTCTTAGCTCATGTTCTTTCTGGTACATGTTCCAAAAATTAAACATATATCTTGCACATACTCACAATATTTTATTAAAACCAGGTTATTGGCACTAGG
Organism: Mirounga leonina; assembly: GCF_011800145.1. Taxonomy (NCBI): domain Eukaryota; kingdom Metazoa; phylum Chordata; class Mammalia; order Carnivora; family Phocidae; genus Mirounga; species Mirounga leonina. The sequence continues at coordinate 13,348,226 of NW_023270377.1, forward strand.
AGGACAGTGACCACTTCTACGTTACTGTCTTGTTTTTCCTCGCATCCTTAGAGCTATAAACTGAATGAATGAATAAATGAACAAGTGAATTTACCTATCCTCTTGGTGTTGTGCTGTCTATGTTGATTGTACGTCTTTGTTACAGTCATTCTTTTAGGGAAAAATAAGGTCCGTTATACTTTATTCTGTCTAGGAGAAAGCTGTATCAGAGAACCACTTACTAAAAATTATTTGTTAATAAGCAACTGGGAAAAACACTTAGAAATTTTAGTTGTGGATGACAAATAACTGTTTCCTCTAAAGCATCAGCTCCTTTTGTTCTTTTGCTTTATGAAAAGAAGTAAAATGGAGATCGCATAAAGATAATAAATAGTATTTGCACAGAACTCTATCATGTTAAAAAAGAACACTTTCCCATTTCCTATTCCTTTTATTTTTAGAGGAACGTCTCAGAAATAGAGCTAGCATTATCACCTGTATTATTACTAAAAGAGTAACACAGGTCCGATAGTTGTAATGTGGTCAAGGGAGCATGTCTCTGATGAAACCAGAGGGCTAGGCTCACTAATTATGATGTACTACCTACTTTAACTGTGAAATCTGAATACAGAATTCTGCATATTGACTCTTAGGCTACAGACCTCAGATTGCAGCCAAAACCACATTTGTCTGACTCCTACACATCCCTCAGATCTCAGTTCAAATGTTTCTTCCTCAAGGAAGCCCTCCCTTTATTCAACAGGCTGGGTCAGTCTCCTTAGCATATGGTCTCATAGCGTTAGGCAGCTTTCCTACGCAGTACTTTGGTTAAGCGACTGCCTTCAGCTCAGGTCATGATCCTGGAGTCCCTCGATCAAGTCCCGCATCTGGCTCCCTACTTGGAAGGGAGTCTGCTTCGCCCTCTGACCCTTCCCCCTCTCATGTGCTCTCTCTCTCTCATTCTCGGTCTCTCAAATAAATAAATAAAATCTTTAAAGAAAACAAAACAAAACACAGTTGTCTCTTATGAGCTTTTCTGTGGCATTATTTGATTATTGTCTTGTCTCCGTGGCCAGAGAGCATGCTGTTTACCAAGGTATTCCTGGAGCTTAGTACACAGTAAGCGTTCAATAAATACCATAGCATTAGTGAATAAAGAAACAAATAAATGTTGAATTTTCAAAATGGAGTTTAAAGACCTAGAAGGCATTCAAAGAAAAGGTAAAAATATAAATTTGTTTTCAGAGAATTTGGACGGATGTTTATATTTCAGAAGAAATTTAAAAATTTAAGTAAAGGTAGCAAAGAGGTAGAATTCAATCAGTTATTACTAAATAACTATTTCTATAATTATATATGTACACAAAAAGACTATTTAAAACTTTAAAATCATTTAAGGGGCACCTGGGTGGCTCAGTCAGTCAAGCAGCCAACTCTTGAATTCGGCTCAGGTCATGATCTCAGGGTCCTGGGATTGTGCCCTGCGTTGGGCTCCATGTTCAGCGGGGAGTCCACTTGAGGATTCTCTCTCCCTGTACATCTGGCCCTCCCCCCAGTCGTGCTCTCTCTCTCTCTCTCTCTAAAATAAAGAAATTTAAAAAATAAATAAATAAAAATAAAAATATTTAAAACACTTCTTAACATCCATAAATCAGTAACTCAAACTTATTTTTCAAAAACTTTATTTTATGCTCTCTTTATAAAGGCACAGGTTAAATGCTGAATTTCATTAATGTCTCCTCCCTAATAGCCTGAGTATCCTATGCTTAAGAAAAAAATATTTCATTCATATTCTCTATAGCAATATGTTTTATTAAACTAATGCTGAGCAAGGAAGAAAATGGCTAGGAAATTTCAAGAAATAAAAATACTGTCCTAGTATATATGGATTCAATTTATAGGGAACTTTATCCTACCTCCTACTATAAAAAGTTTTATAGGCCAGGAAGACATCTAAAATTAAAAAAAAAAAAAAGTTGACCAATGAGAGAAAGAGAGCCTACAGGTTTTTCCAACTCTGCTTGGTCCATAATAAAAACTAAGCATAGAAGTGAAGTGTAAGTCATTTAGGTGTGGAGAAAAACAGAAGCTAAAAACAAAACATGTCTTATTAAAACTCTCAACATTTTAATGTGGAAGATTATGGTTTATTTTCTTTCAGCATAAACACTGATAAAACATTTATGAAAGATAATAATTTTCTTAATTTTTATATGCATATATATGTTATGTTAAGATATCCTTAGACAAAGGGAAGAATACCTAAATGAGCACTGCAAAAATGAAAACAAACAAACAAACAAACAGGATTCTTTTTTTCAAAGGGAAACTCCTGAGACAATTTTCTTAATATAAAGACTCTGGTAATATGTAAATAGTGATTGAGATCTTTAAATAAGAGATTCAGAGCAAGCCCAGCGGTCTGTTTGGGGAGAACAAAAAGGTATGGAGATCAGGAATGTTACTAGAGTGAGAAATAAGCACATCTATAGACCTCTGAAGAATTGGTTTCCCTAAATATGAGTCTCTCCCCTGGTAAGCTGTCATTTCCTACTCGTGTTATTTTAGCTTAACAGTAGAATTCTACCTTAATCAAAAGTTAAGTAGGCTTACTAAAATTTGTGAGTGTTTTGTTTTGGTAAATTCCATAGTTACTATGATGCTGATTCACAGGAGTCTGACATAAATGATACAGAATGCTAGAAAATTGAGTTTAAAACACACTTCTCTTTTATATTCTCATTCCCATTATAGAATAGAAAATCCAGTCTGATGCTGCTGTGTTACTGACACTTCAAATAAGATTTAATTAGTTTCTCTGACAAAGCAGTAAATCTTTAAATTAAAGAGTTCAGGAGTGCTTAGCCCCATAAATTCTCTAAGGAAATTTAAATAGGAACAAGTTTTAAACACATCTTTCTTGGTGCTTTCCATGAGGCAGCCAATGTTGGTCCTTGACAAATGGCAAGCATAAATATACCTTGAATCTGTAAGAGTCCATTCCAGGCATTCGGTAAAATAAAACTCCAACGTTGGGGAATTAGAAGTCAACTTCCAGAGACTGATCTAGACAAAATATCAATTAATAAATGTCAAATTATTCTATAACGATAGCCAATATTTACTAAGTGCTTAAGAAATGCTATGGTCTGGGGCGCCTGGGTGGCTCAGTTGGTTAAGCGACTGCCTTCGGCTCAGGTCATGATCCTGGAGTCCCTGGATCGAGTCCCGCATCAGGCTCCCTGCTCAGCAGGGAGTCTGCTTCTCCCTCTGCCCTCTTCCCTCTCGTGCTCTCTGTCTCTCATTCTCGCTCTCTCAAATAAATAAATAAAATCTTTAAATAAAAAAAAAAAGAAATGCTATGGTCTGTTTTAAGTGCTTTACATGAACTGACTATTTCTTTAATCCTTCTATCAACCCTAGGTAGGTGGTGCTATTATAATTTCCATCTTAGAGATGAGGAAACAGGGGCATAACCAGGTTGAGGGACTTCCTAAGAATACAGTGCTAGAGGATGTCTGTAGCAAAGGCTATGGATCTGCCAACTATATCCCCTTGGACCTTATCAATGTAGTGCACACTGAGGCCTCACTTCTAACTTCCAGGGCCTGCTGCGGCCCACTTTGTGCTATACGCAAGACAGGCCAGAAAATACAGAGCTAGAATCTGCACTGACCCCTCCCAGGAGCCCTCAGTCAATGATGGGTTGGGATTTGGTATAAAATATCCCAGGCAGGTCCCTCACTCCTCAGGTAGGATAACTCAGAAACACAAGTGCTCTGTTGGCTACTAAGAGTTCCCAAGGAGGATTAACCTTTTGCTATACACAGTCATAACTTGCTTGAAAACTCATTATTTCCTGGCTGTCTTCCCTCTCCTTTTTTCTTTCCTCAATCCTTACTAGTGATTACTGGGATTACCTCCCAAATAAACTATTTTCACTCATATCCTAATCTTAGAGTCTGTTTCTGGGGGAACTCAAAATAAAAGAGAGGATTTGAACCCAGGCATTCTGGCCACAGAGTCTATGTGTTTAATCACTACAATATACTGTTCATGCTCCCCAAAAATGGCATATGTTTTATAAAAAATGGCCTCAAGATATGATGGGAGAAAGAATCCTTGTTTTCATTTTGCATCCTAACTTCTTGTCAAGAACTGTGAAGTGTCTGAGATTTTATTCTCCTTGCCAGCAACCATGGCATGTCATTGTTTGATGAAGGCTGGCAGAAGACATGAGACTCCTGGGTCAGAGACAAGAGACTGTATTACACACAGCAAGAGCTAAAGAATTCACAAATGCACCAGGTTCCCGAGGTTCATTTCCCACCGGGCAACATGGACAAGCCCGGATAGATAATTGTATGTGCAGGGAGCACCTGGGTGGGTCAGTCAGTTAAGTATCTGCCTTTGGCTCAAGTCATGATCTCGGGGTCCTGGGATTGAGGTCCACATCAAACTCCTTGCTCAGCAGGGAGCCTGCTTCTCCCTCGGCCTACCACCCCTGCTGGTGCTCACGCTCTCTCAAATAAATAAATAAAACCTTTCAAAAAATAAAAGATAACTGTGCATGCAGTGGACTGTGTTATGGGAGAAAACCACTGGGGTTAGGAACCCAAATTTTTTATAGTAGACAATCAGTATGCCTGCTTTTTGCTCAGAGACACCGTCTCTGTCTTTCAAGGCTATTAGTTATACAAAAATTTTTGAAAAGATAGTCCATAGTAAAGGCAATCAATACCTCACTTGAAAGGTATGCCAATATGCAAGAGATCCATGGAGAATTGTCTTCTATGTTCTGAAATAAAAAATAAAAGTTCATGGTTTCATCATGCAATGGAAACATGATTATGCCTTACAGAAAATGGCAAAAACAAACAAATGACAAAGTTTTAAAAATTGTTTACTGTGTCTTTCTTGGTTTTTATGTCTTTGTTCTTTTGCTGTCAAGTCCTAAATACATTTTCCTTTGATGTCAGGTAAGTATTTTATAGCTGGTGGAAAAATGGCTCAGAAGATAAGGAGCTTCACTGACACTCATCTAGTGAGTGCTGGAGCCAAAAGTTAAACTGAAGATTTCTAAATCCGAAGCTGCCAAACATTGGACTAGCAGCACTAGAGTAGATGGACAGCTGTCTGGAACTTAAAACCTAAAAGGTTTAGTGGATCCCTTCATTTCTTCAAAGCCATGCACGCCCTTGCCAGAATTTTGGGAATAGTGTTAAAGACATGAGCTAGGGTAAAGGGAGAGGTGCAAGAAGAGGAAAGGACATAATTTTGTCCTTTGTGATTTTTAATGTTCAACTTCCCTTTTCTACATTCATGTTTTTTTTTTTTAAGTGGTTTACATTGTGTAAATCAGTCACTGCTAAACTTAAAAAAAATAAATAAAAGTTTCAGAAAAGCAGTGGGTTTGGAATTGAGTTGTGAAAAACAAAATTCCAGAATTATCAGTATGGTAGCACTTTAACTCAAATGGATGCAGAATTTCATGCCTTTTTCCCACTAGGGAAACATGCATAATTTAAGTGCATTCAAAAGCTCAAGCTACATTGTTGGACATACTGTTTGTAGCATCAGGGTGCCATTGGTTGTGACACATATGGTACTCAAAAAAAGTATGTAGATCAAATTCTACATCAAATTATAATTAAAGTGCATTATGGAAATTTGTTCCTTAAAGGAATCCTATAGTGAATCCATTTTGTAAAAAAACAACAACAAAAAACAACTGCTCTTAGAGAGACATTATGTTTAGTGGCAAAAGCCTTGGCCAAAGAGTAGAAAATTATGGGATTCTAGTGCTACTGTTCCTTTGTGTCATTTGTAGCACAGGGTGGGGAAATTAAATAATCTCTAAACGTTCCCAATTCAGTTTTCCCCTTCGTGGAGCTCAGTGACTCAGACAGACGTGGTCTGACTCCCAGTTGTGCCGCTTACTAAATACACATTCTCCCTCAAGTTAGGGAAACTTCTCACACGTTTGCCTAACCTGCAAAATAAGGACAGTAATACAGGAGCTTCTGGGCAAGTAAATATGGTAAACAGGTGGAGATTTTGGGGGAATGGTGCACCTGGAGAGGGCAGGGAACCTCCACGCCTTTCTTCCCTGTTTCGCCCTGTGCATCTCTTCCATCTAGCTGTTCCTGAGTTCTTTCCTTTTATAATAAACTGGTGATCTAGTAAGTACAATGTTTCTCTGAGTTCTGTGAGCTGCTCGAGCAAATTAAGCAAACCCAACCACGGGATCATTGGAACCTCGGATCTATAGCCAGTTGGTCAGAAGCAGAAACAAATGAAAATGAAAACACAGCTGTCCAAAATCTTTGGGATGCAGCAAAGGCAGTCCTAAGAGGAGAGTATATAGCAATATAAGCCTTTCTCAAGAAACAAGAAAGGTCTCAAATACACAACCTAACCCTACACCTAAAGGAGCTGGAGAAAGAACAGCAAATAAAGCCTAAACCCAGCAGGAGAAGAGAAATAATAAAATCAGAGCCAAAATCAATGAAATAGAAACCAAAAGAACAGTGGAACAGATCAACAAAACTAGGAGCTGGTTCTTTGAAAGAATTAACAAGATTGATAAACCCCTGGCCAGACTTATCAAAAAGAAAAGAGAAAGGACCCAAATAAATAAAATCATGAATGAAAGAGGAGAGATCACAACCAACACCAAAGAAATACAAACAAACATAAGAACATATTATGAGCAACCATATACCAACATTTTAGATAATCTGGAAGAAATGGATGCATTCCTAGAGATGTACCAACTACCAAAACTGAACCAGGAAGAAATAGAAAACCTGAACCAATCTATAGCCACTAAGGAAATTGAAGCAGTCATCAAAAATCTCCCAACAAACAAAAGCCCAGGGCCAGATGGCTTCCCAGGGGAATTCTACCAAACATTTCAAGAAGAATTAATACCTATTCTTCTGAAACTGTTCCAAAAAATAGAAATGGAAGAAAAAATTCCAAACTTGTTTTATGAGGCCACCATTACCTTGATCCCCAAACCAAACAAAGACTCCATCAAAAAGGAGAATTACAGACCAATATCCTTGATGAACATGGATGCAAAAATTCTCACCAAAATACTAGCCAATAGGATCCAACAGTACATTAAAAGGATTATTCACCACGACCAAGTGGGATTTAACCCTGGGCTACAAGGTTGGTTCAACATCCACAAATCAATCAACGTGATACAATACATTAATAAAAGAATGAACAAGAACCATATGATCCTCTCAATAGATGCAGAAAAAGCATTTGACAAAATACAGCATCCTTTCTTGATTAAAACACTTCAGAGTATAGGGATAGAGGGTACATACCTCAATATCATAAAAGCCATCTATGAAAAACCCACAGCGAATATCATTCTCAATGGGGAAAAACTGAGAGCTTTCCCCCTAAGGTCAGGAACACGGCAGGGATGTCCACTATCACCACTGCTATTCCACATAGTATTAGAAGTCCTAGCCACAGCAATCAGACAACAAAAAGAAATAAAAGGCATCCAAATCAGCAAGGAAGAAGTCAAACTCTCACTCTTTGCAGATGATATGATACTTTATGTGGAAAACCCCAAAGACTCCACCCCAAAACTGCTAGAACTCATATAGGAATTCAGTAAAGTGGCAGGATATAAAATCAATGCACAGAAGTCAGTGGCCTTCCTATACACCAACAACAAGACAAAGAAAGAGAAATTAAGGAGTCGATCCCATTTACAATTGCACCCCAAACCATAAGATACCTAGGAATAAATCTAACCAAAGAGGCAAAGGATCTGTACTCAGAAAACTATAAAATACTCATGAAAGAAATTGAGGAAGACACAAAGAAATGGAAAAACAGTCCATGCTCATGGATTGGAAGAACAAATATTGTGACGATGTCAATGCTACCTAGAGCAGTCTACACATTCAATGCAATCCCTATCAAAATACCATCCACTGTTTTCAAAGAAATGGAACAAATAATCCTAAAATTTGTATGGAACCAGAAAAGACTCCGAATAGCCAGAGGAAAGTTGAAAAAGAAAAGCAAAGCTGGTGACGTCACAATTCCAGACTTCAAGCTCTATTACAAAGCTGTCATCATCAAGACAGTATGGTACTGGCACAAAAACAGACACATAGATCAATGGAACAGAATAGAGAGCCCAGAAATGGACCCTCAACTCTATAGCTAACTAATCTTTGACAAAGCAGGAAAGAATGTCCAATGGAAAAAAGACAGTCTCTTCAACAAATGGTGTTGGGAAAATTGGACAGCCACATGCAGAAGAATGAAACTGGACCATTTCCTTACACCACACACAAAAATAGACTCCAAATGGTTGAAAGACCTAAATGTGAGACAGGAGTCCATCAAAATCCTAGAGGAGAACCCAGGCAGCAACCTCTTTGACCTCAGCCGCAGCAACTTCTCCCTAGAAACATCGCCAAAGGCAAGGGAAGCAAGGGCAAAAATGAACTATTGGGACTTCATCAAGATAAAAAGCTTTTGCACAGCAAAAGAAACAGTCAACAAAACCAAAAGACACACAACAGAATGAGAGAAGATATTTGCAAATGACATATCAGATAAAGGGCCAGTATCCAAAATCTCTAAAGAACTTCTTAAACTCAACACCCAAAGAACAAATGATCCAATCAAGAAAAGGGCAGAAGACATGAACAGACATTTTTCCAAAGAAGACATCCAAATGGCCAACAGACACATAAAAAAGCGTTCAACATCGCTCGGCATCAGGGAAATCCAAATCAAAACCTCAATGAGATACCACCTCACACCAGTCAGAATGGCTGAAATTAACAAGTCAGGAATGTTGGCAGGGATGCAGAGAAAGGGGAACCCTCCTACACTGTTGGTGAGAATGCAAGCTGGTGCAGCCACTCTGGAAAACAGTATGGAGGTTGCTCAAAAAGTTGAAAATAGAGCTACCATATGATCCAGCAATTGCACTACTGGGTATTTACCCCAAAGATACAAATGTAGGGATCTGAAGGGGTATGTGCACCCTGATGTTTATAGCAGCAATGTCTACAATAGCCAAACTGTGGAAGGAGCCAAGATGTCCATCCACAGATGAATGGATAAAGAAGATGTGGTATAGGGGCGCCTGGGTGGCTCAGTTGGTTAAGCGACTGCCTTCGGCTCAGGTCATGATCCTGGAGTCCCTGGATCAAGTCCCGCATTGGGCTCCCTGCTCGACAGGGAGTCTGCTTCTCCCTCTGACCCTCCCCTCTCTCATGTGCTCTCTCTCTCTCTCATTCTCTCTGTCTCAAACAAATAAATAAAATCTTAAAAAAAAAAAAAAGAAGATGTGGCATATATATACAATGGATTATTATGCAGCCATCAAAAGGAATGAAATCTTGCCATTTGCAATGATGTGGATGGAACTGGAGGGTATTATGCTGAGCGAAATAAGTCAATCAGAGAAAGACATGTATCATAATATGAGGAATTCTTTTTTTTTAAAAGATTTTATTTATTTATTTGAGACAGAATGAGAGACAGAGAGCATGAGAGGGAGGAGGGTCAGAGGGAGAAGCAGACTCCCTGCCGAGCAAGGAGCCTGATGCGGGACTCAATCCCGGGACTCCAGGATCATGACCTGAGCCGAAGGCAGTCGCTTAACCAACTGAGCCACCCAGGTGCCCAATATGAGGAATTCTTAATCTCAGGAAACAAACTGAGGTTTGCTGGAGTGGTGGGGGGTGGGAGGGATGGGGTGGCTGGGTGATAGACACTGGGGAGGGTATGTGCTATGGTGAGTGCTGTGAATTGTGTAAGACTGTTGAATCACAGACCTGTACCTCTGAAACAAATAATACATTATATGTTAAAAAAAAAAAAAAAGATAGCAGGAGGGGAAAAATGAAAGGAGAGAATTGGAGGGGGAGACGAACCATGAGAGACTACGGACTCTGAAAAACAAACTGAGGGTTCTAGAGGGGAGGGGGGGAGGGGGATGGGTTAGCCTGGTGATGGGTATTAAAGAGGGCACGTTCTGCATGGAGCACTGGGTGTTATACGCAAACAATGAATCATGGAACACACATCAAAAACCAATGGTGTAATGTATGGTGATTAACATAACATAGTAATAAAAAAAAGGATAGTAATACATACTTCAAACAATACTTATGAGTATTAGATTAAATTAGATAACACTTATTAAACACTTTGTCCCCTGCCTGGCACATACTAAGCACTTAATAATTTGCAATCAATATCATTATTAATTCTACATTTTCTTTTTTTTTAAAGACTTTTATTTATTTATTTGACGGGGAGGGGGGAGGCACACAAGCAGAGAGAGCAGCAAGTAAAGGGAGAGGGAGAAGCAGGCTCTCTGCCGAGCAGGGAGCCTGACTCGGGGCTCCATCCTAGAACCCTGGGATCATGGCCTGAGCTGAAGGCAGACACTTAACCAACTGAGTCACCCAGGCACCCCTAATTCTACATTTTCATGTATCAAATTCACTTCCTGTGAGACACCTGAATCATTCTTTTAAATAAAGTCTGATTATAATTTAATCCACACATTCATGTTTTTCCAAAATTTTATTGAAATTTTTCAAATCTAGTATAAAGTTGAAAAAACTATGCAGCGAATATCTAGATACCCACCACCTAGATCCTATAATTAACATTTCACTAGAGTGTTCTCACCTGTCTACCCATTCCTATAGACATCCAACAAACATTTTTTAATGCATTTCAAATGCAGTAGAAAACATCAGTACATCTCTCTCCTAAATATATCAGCCTGCATATTGTTAAATAGAGTCCAGGATTTGTTTGTGACTCTTTTTTCCCCATTTGAGGTAAAACTCAACATATAATGAAAATATGCATACGTTTTTATATTTTGGGGTGATTTAAATATTCCAAATTGACTCTCCTGGTGACTGCAATATTCAAAATCAATCACCAACTATATTTGTTATAACCTGTAACATAATGCATTGGAATGACTTAAAGAGGACACTCTTACCTTACAGGTCTGCTGAACCATATCAAGTTACTCTTTGATGTGGGTGGGCATCATCCAATTGTTGAGCGCTAGAAGAGAGCAAAAAGAGGAAGAGTGAATTTATTCTCTCCTTCTTTTCTCCATTCGTTCATTTTCTCCTGTTCTTGGACATCAGCACTCCTGGTTCTTGGGCCTTTAGACTCAAAATGAATTATACCATTGGCTTTCCTGGTTCTCTAGCTTACAGATGACACATCGTGGGACTTCTTGGCCTCCATAAATAGTGAGCCGATTGCTTATAATAAATCTATCTACCTACCTATCTTTCGCCTATTGGTTCTGGAGAACCCTAGTTAATATCATCTTATTCTCAGGTTCTTATCATTCAAGGTTTTGTTGTACATTGTACTACATTCATTCTGCACACATTGAGAGCTTTTTCAAAGGAGGGCGTGGTCCAGCAGGTGGTCAGGAGCATGGGTAATGTAGCCACACACAATTCCCACCAGGTTTCTGTCACCTGCTAGTTATGTGATCCCGGGCAAACCACATCATCGCCACCCCCAACCCCTGCCCAAGCTATGAGTATTATTACGTTTTGGGACCATCACTTAAAATTGCAAAAGGTAGTTTGTCAGAGTCTTAGTCTAGGCCTAACTTAGTGTCCTCCAGATGCAGAGAAATCAGGGTGATAACCAAAAAATATTTTTAATTCTTCAACTTTTAGGAGCTTTGTCCTGCTCCCCTGTGTGGAATAGTGTGTGAAATAGATGATTCAATGGAAAAATAACGTAACTGTGAAATGTGCAGACCCTAGAATTAGACAAACCTGAAAATAAGAGCTTGAATCCCTCTCTCATGATTTACATATGTGGCATCCTTAGGCAAATACTTAATCTCTCTCAGATATGACAAGTTACTTTGTCTCACTCAGAACTTTCTGATCTGTAAGATGAGGAAAACAATAAAATGAGAGCAGACATTTACAAAGTGCTTGTTATTTGCAAGGTGCTAAGGGCAACTGCTTTTTAAAAAGATTTTATTTATTTGAAAGAGAGAGAGGGAACACAAGGAGCAGGGGAGGCAGAGGGAGAAGCAGACTCCCTGCTGAGCAGGGAGCCCAAGGTGGGGCTCGATCCCAGGACCCTGGGATCATGACCTGAGCTGAAGGCAGACACTTAACCAACTGAGCCACCCAGGCGCCCCACAGCTAATGTTTACCCCATTTAATTCTCACAACAATCTAATGAGGTAGGTAGTGTTATTATACCCTCTTCATACAGGAGCACCCAGATCATTCAGCTAATTAGTCTGGAGCTTGGGGTTGAATCCAGAGCTCTCCATCCCTGCATGGGACAGGATTGCTGGGAAGACAAAGTGAGAAAAACTGAGTAGTGAATCAGACATCTAGTAAATGTTCAATGGTAGCCCTTCTTTCCTCTGTAAAACTGCATCTGATTAGAACACCCAGAAAATGTACTTTATTTTTTACTTTTAGGAACTTAGGGAATGTAAAAAAAAAAAAAAAAAAAAAAAAAACAATAAATTTTTAAGAATAGATCTGACCTAAAATACAAACTTCTGTTCCCAAAGAGAAGTCTCCTTGTTACACCAGCTCTTTACATGTTGGGGAGACACACACCTTTTTACTATCAAACAGTAAAGATGGGATCAAGAGCTTGAAAGGTTCCAGAATGATCAATAAACATTTCTGCATCAAGTATAAACATTTCTGAGCTAAAAATCCCAATGCAAAGTTCTCACATACCCACTCATTCCCTTGAGGAGGGGCTAAAATGAACCCAAGGTCATAGTTCATTCTTAGGAGATGTCTTTATTAATTTCCACTGGAATGTCGAGAGGAGCCAACCTCTTGTTCACAAGAGGAAGTGGAGTGAAAAAAAGAATTTCAGGATCCCCATCAGGTGCAAGGCTAGGAGAGGAGGAGCTCCCAGAGGGCCACACAGGCCCCTCTCCTGAGAGTTTTAATTTGATGCTTTCTTCCCCATCTGTTGGCTCAAACAGGGCACGTATGTGAATCCATTGGTCACGTTATCTTCCCGTATGCTTTACATAGAGATGCTTGTCTGGTTGGGAATATAGGCAAAATGATAAAGAAGTTGTTTTTCCCTTTTTAAAGATCCTGCCTCTCTAGGGAATTTGCTTGTTTCCAGGTACACTTAGTTTCTATGATGTAATAATTAAGGCTAAGGTGTTGGAGGCTTAATGTAGTCTTCCCACAGCATTTACTTTCGAACAGACCTCAGAGCCTAATGCTTTACCCGATAGTGGGACTGTTTGTTGGCTTTGGGGCTCAGAATGGAGTGCTATCGGGTTCAGAGAGACAGCTTGGTGCCTCTCACACAATATCCCATGTCTAACTATCTTGCCCACCTAAGTGGATGGCTAGTTTAATCCGTGTTTGTGTGCATTTGGCTTGCTTTTGTTTTTAGAAGGGAGAGTGTGGAGGGTTAACGGGGCCTCTTCATCACCTGTCAAATTGCCTTATGTGGGCAACCACCTTGTCCTTATTTGCCTGTGGCTACCCTTGTCTATACATCTCACAAAGCAGGGAGCAAAGAATAAGGTTTCTCCAGCACCTCTGAAAGAGCTTACAATCCCTGAAAGGAGTGTGCGGGTATCTGTTTAAATGTACATACCCATGGTATCTTTTTGAAACAAGCTGCACCTTTCTGTGGGTCCCTCACTCTGACGTTCTTCTCTTTGATCTCCTTATCTGTGTTTAAGGGCTATTCTTTCAGTGTATTTCGGGGTCTGAGATTATGCTCCCTTGTCCCCTTCATTAACCAAACACCCTATTATTCACACACACACACACACACACACACAGACACTTCCCACCGTACTTCCTCAAACTCATTAATTTCAATGTAAAATCTCTTCAGAGATAGACAAATGTGCTCTGTATTAATAGGTGGTAGTAGTTGACTCCCAAGATCTATTCTACCCCAGTGATTAGTATAAACTCCACCCATTCGCCCTTGCCACTGCGTGGGTTAAAATAGACATGTAACCTAGTCTTGGCCAATGAGCCATGAGAGAGTCTCCTGGGCTGCTTCTGGGCATAGTTTCTTAGCTGGTAACACAGAGCCCGAAAAAAGAGACAGTCTCTCTTCTTCTAGTCTGGACTTCATTGTGTCTGGTGAAGAGATACCCATAATGCCTACAGCTGCTTTCTCCCGCCCTAGGGCAGGGCCCTGAGAATTGCTGCAGAGCTGGGCCAGAGCCCTGTTGGACCATGCCTGGGACCCGTACTAACTCTGGACTGCTTTTACGTGATTCGATCACTTTTATGGATTCGATCACTGCTTTCGCCAACTTGAGTTAGGTTTTCTGTTACTGGAAGCAAAAAAAATAATTTAGCTAATTCTGATGCACTATTTTTATGAACAATTTTAGTTGTTAATAGTCATCTAATTTCATATATTTCCTCAGATGCTCATCTTCTTGATCGCTTTGATATAACCATATGATAATTGCTAATCTTCTTTGAGTTCAAACTACATGCCAGGTATGGATATAGAGGAGAGTCTGCTGGCTTGTTTTTAAAAAGTGATGTTGCTTGGGCGCCTGGGTGGCTCAGTTGGTTAAGCGACTGCCTTCGGCTCAGGTCATGATCCTGGAGTCCCGGGATCGAGTCCCGCATCGGGCTCCCTGCTCGGCAGGGAGTCTGCTTCTCCCTCTGACCCTCCTCCCTCTCATGTGCTTGCTCTCTCTCATTCTCTCTCTCTCAAATAAATAAAAAAATAAATAAGTAAATAAATAAATAAAAAGTGATGTTGCTTATATTCAGTTAATGTGCAATCCTCCCTATTCCTACCCATAGTCACTTGTTCCCATATATCACTGGTTAGCGTCACGTTAGGTGCTGGCTGTGTAAATTCACCAAAAACTGATGGTGAATGAGTTGATCCAATAAGAGCCACATGGACCATTTCTCTGGCTTCTAAAAGTCTGGGCACAATTATGGAAAGAGCTGCTTCTTATCAGTAGACATAAAAATGTCTCAGATAATGTAGCATCACACTTTGATCAAAATCTTAAGGATAAATTTAACTTGCCATGTACTTATTTTTCAGTTATTGTGATGATGTAAGGCCCAGCTTAGCTGTCCTCTTGTGTATGACAAAAGTGACATGGCAGTGGGGAAGGAAATGCTGAAGCTCAAATGATAAATTGTGCTTTATATGTGATTTATAGATCCAAAGTTTATCATTTGTGTGTTTTAGCAAGAAAAAACACAGTATAAGAAAGACCATGAGAAGTGACATTTGGGATACATCGCTTTGTGTGTTTATTTTTTTATTTTTTATTTTTTAAAGATTTTTTCATTTATTTATTTGAGAGAGAGAGAATGAGAGAGAGCAAGCACATGAGAGGGGGGAGGGTCAGAGGGAGAAGCAGACCCCCCGCCGAGCAGGGAGCCCGATGCGGGACTCGATCCCGGGACTCCAGGATCATGACCTGAGCCGAAGGCAGTCGCTTAACCAACTGAACCACCCAGGTGCCCCTGTGTGTTTATTTTTAAAAGTCCCTTATTTAACCTTAAAATAAGCATAAGAGATTTAAAGTTTTCATCCTAGAATTATTGTGAAACCAAATCTCACAATAACTGAAAGCCTGTTGAAGACGCTGACCTGCTTTGAAAGCCAAAGCAGAGTTCCCATCATTGCTTCTTCTTTTCATTTGTTTTTAGAGGCCTTGCTGCTCCTAAGTCTATGAGGACAGATAACTTGGGAACTTGCTCCACAGATAAGAGAAAGCTAGTGAATTGGCCAAAAGAAGCAAAAGTTGCAAGGAAGATGAATGCAGACTGGAAAATGATGCAATTGAGAGGATGGAAGTATAGGTACCAGATACGGATGATAGGGAGGCCACCATGTAGGGGGTGATGAGGCTGGGCACTGGGGAATAGATGGAGCAAACTGGGTGTTGTGGTGACCACACAAACGCAGAAACTAGTAAACACTTGTTTGTCATTTACCAAACCTAGACTAAAGGGTCAAAAATGGTATTAGCGGGGCACCTGGGTGGCACAGTCCGTTGAGTGTCAACTCTTGGTTTCAGCTCAGGTTGTGATTTAGGGGTTATGAGATCAAGCCCCATATCAGGTTCCACGCTCAGCATGGATTCTGCTTGGGATTCTCTCTCCCTTTCCTTCTGCCCCTCTCACTCGTGCTTTCTCTCTAAAATAAGTAAATCTTTTTAAAAAATGGTGTTAGTAATTAGCCATAAAATAATCATTAATATTCCTTGGATTCTAAATTTGTGGCCAGTGTTATACAAAATACATTATTTAATTTGATCCTCACACTTGCCTCATGAAGCTGGCACTACTATTAACCTAATTTTACTGAGGAAAATAAATGGCACTCACTTGATACATTGCAGAACTCAGATTAGAATCCAGGTAGTTTGATTTCAGAGCTGCACTCTTACCCATGGTGCTATATTATTTCACAGTCTAAAGTATTGGCAATACACAGACACTGCTAGTGTATATGATGGTTTTCATGCGAATTAGAAAAGGCCAAAGAGCCCTGGCTACCACCCAGAGAAATCCAGCCCCATTCCGTCACAAGTTAGAGGGCAATTGGCATCTTTGGTCAAGGAAACAGAAACTCTTTCCATCAGGTAATGACAACACTCGCCTTGGGTATCAGCCTCCATCTATTTCCTCAGCAAGTAAACTTCCTACAGTACACAGATCCTACAACTATATGAGGGGCTTTAAACAAATTAATGTATAGGTCTATTTTACTTTATCAACCAAAAGTCTGTCTGCAAGCACTCTACATGGATATTCCGTTTGTCTCTCCAGATCTATTCTCCACCTTCTTTACTCTGCTCTGTGTCTCAGGAGGCTGACCTTATGGGCTCTATCAATGGGCTCCCTTGCCTTCTGGCTTCTGGTTAAGTTCATCCAATGGAAGCTACCAGCCAGAAGTCCAGCAGAAAGAGGAGAATGAAGGAGGGGCATTTTTCTCCCCTGGCTGTCTCCCTACTGTGCCAGTACCTTGGGTCCTCTCCTAAGGCCTCAGCTTCTTAAGCAGTCCTATCCCATAGCTACAGAGAGAATTCTCTCTCCAAGTCCGGTGGCCACTTCTTCTCTTAGCCCTTCTAGCTTAGAAGTGCTGCAAGGTTCCTGACTGCTACTAGTCCTGAGATGCTTCATCATCCCTTGATCACTCCCTAACTCTGCCCACACAGTTTGTAAATAGTCCCTGAATTAAACTCGCCTCAATTTCCCTGTTTGAGTGAGCCATCTGTTTCCTGTCAGGACCCTGACTGATACTCAGGGGAAAAAATTTTGACTATTTTAAGCAAAAATGGAACTTGGGGATGGCATGTTTGGAGTCACCGAAATGAGGGGAGTGGTAAAAAAACAAATGGATAAACAAACAAAAAGCAGAAACAAGACCCATAAATACAGAGAACAAACTGATGGTTGCCACAGGGAAGGATGGTGGGGGATGGGCAAAATGGATGAAGGGGAGTGGGAGATACAGGCTTCCAGTTATGGAATAAACAAGTTATGGGGATGAAAGGTCCAGCATACGGAATAAAGTCAATGATATTGTCATAGCATTGTATAGTGATACATAGCATACTTGGGGTGAGCAAACCATAACGTGCAGACTTGTTGAATCACTACATTGTACACTTGAAACTAATGTAATGTGTGTCAACTATACTTACACTTAAAAAATGTATAATAATGATAATAAAGAAATGAGGGAAGGTGGGAGGACCTGGGTTGGAGAACAAACAGGAACCAGGGGCCTGCTGGAAAGCTGAGGAGCAGGAATGACAGCTAGTCATTCAGGAGGAAGAGCCTGCATCACCCACCGCCCCTGCCCACGTGCTCACCTGCTTTCCCTGTGTCCTTCAGTCACCTACACAAGAGTTTCTGGGAGAGAGGGTCTGACTGCCTGGGTCTCCATTATACATCCCCAGGCTCAGCTGGGATGTAGCGGGGAGTGGCTATTGTGGTAGGAAGTGCACACCACCACCGACTAAGACCACACCCAGTGGGAGAATCCTTTAAAACAGGAAATCAGGGTGGTAAGAGAAAGCACCCCCCAAAAAAGGACAAATATCATTACAATAATTAATTTTAAAAATGTAGAAATGCCTTAACAATCCAGGCATCTAAAGTAACTTTTCCCCAAAGATAAAGGTTCATGGAGAGATAGGCACTCCTCAACAAGAATTTCAGGAGTAGAGAGGTATTACTTCTAAAGGTCTCATAAATGAAAATTCTTTAAAAATTCTTTAAAAAATTTTCAACTGGATTAAAGTTGCTGGTTTCATCTTAACAAGGCATTCATGTTGTCCCTTTCTCCCATCCAAGTACTAACCAGGCCCCACCCTGCTTAGCCTCCGAGATCAGACAAGATTGGGCGCGTTCCTTTCTCAAAACTGCCCATTCAATGGGTCTTCTGCCCCAAAACCAGCCACTCTCTAGGAATTAATTCATTATATCAATGCAGCTAGAAATTGGCCCAAACAATTTTTTTTATTTTTTAGTCTCTTAAAGGTTATTCTTCACCTCTACCAGCACTCCTTTGCTTTATCCAGATTTTGATTTTTAGTAGTTAAAGATATAGTAAAGAATACCATTTAACTATGAACTAAAGATACATAGCTTATTGAACAAGTTTGAAGATAATGTTATTTTATTACATTTGCTGACTGTTGGCTGTTGTATTTATAATTCACACAATTACTATATCTACCATAAAATTTAAACTATTTACTTTTATAGCATCGCTGGAACCATGCTTTATCTCAACTCCAAAATTAACTTACTTTACAAAGACAGAGCTGATGAGTTATAAAATTCAACATATACTTTACTTTACTTATCATGAAGGAAAGCAATACATATTCATAATTGTCCCCTGGAGGTTTCTTGACACAGTTACTGCCATTGGTAAGAGGAAATTTTTTCCTCAAAATAAATTCTTTTTCTTCAAAATAAAATTACAAAATTGCATGCAATACCTATAATTTTAAATTGAGAATTTATATTCTGTTAAATTCAATTGGCTGTATAGATAGATATTTTTATTCCAAAATATTAACTTACTTGATAAATGTGGAAGACAGAATACTGTCCAGGCTAACTACAAAGTTTCCAGAGCTGTCAGTGAGATGATTTTATTTAGCATGACAATGTGGTGAAAAATGGAGATGGGTTTTTATGATATAACAGACATCCAAGGTTTTTCTTTAATTCAAGATGTAACTTTCCTCATATTCCCTCACATCTTATAGGCTTCTTGTTCTGAATATACACACACACACACACATATATATATGTATATATACGGTAAATAGTAAGGACAAAGTAGAAAAGGTATATACAGAAAATCATATATATAAACGTCTGGGGTTACATTCTCAGTGGGCTACTTATAAGGCACATATGGATGCTACTACTCTAAATATGTATAAATCAAATGGCTTACAATACCTACTGGTTGCCTAGTGGAGACAAGGAAGAAAGTAGAAGATCTAGCCCTTATTTTCAAAGAAGTGATAATATCTATAAATCTTCTTCTGATTTGAAAAACATACATCTTTCCCTTAACACAGTCTTTGTCTCTCCAAAACCATCGAACAGGTCTTTCTAATTGAATTGGTTGGCTGTCAGCTGTCTTAATAACCAGTATCTACACAATCAAATCAGTGATTAAAGTGGGTTGGTATCCTGGATACCTAGAAACTTATGGTCAAGAAGAGGCTATTCCCTTTCGCCGGCTTCTCACAGCCTGTACCGTCCATTTTAGACTGGGAGGTAGAAAAGGCGCTGGCCCACTCAGCCTCCTGGCTCCTCTGACTGCACGTGTTCCATACAAATCAATGGAAATGGGGCCACTGTTCTCCTGTGTCAGGACATGGTCAGCATAAGTAAGAATACCAACCGGCAGGCGTGCAACATCTAGTGAGTTCCTATTGCAGCCCTGCTTTCTCTGCTACATCAGGTGGCAGTTGGCAGAAAAACTAGTATTTTGAAAGTTCATTTGCTACTTGAAAATCACAGAATACCACTAGGTACAGAAGAACAGTCTGCTGCTTTAGAGAATATTTCATACACATTTTGAGACTGCTGGTTTTCTAGCAGGAAAATCTCTGATTTCTGGACTGGAGTGTATAGAAAGCTGTTGCCAAATCCAACTTGGGTCTGTGGTTTCCAAATTTTGAGATGTGAAAAGGACTCTATGTTCAGTGATGGCAGGTCTCATGTGTCTTACTCCCCTTAGTGACTGACATCTAGCAGCCTTAACTAAACAGTTCTTGAGTAAATGAACTAATAAATTAGCAGTGGATTTCTTAATGTCAGTGGCAAATTCATTTTGAAGCGTTTTTCTTGGCCTATTGTGTTAAAAGCCTAACAAAAGATGTAGTTGGCGGTGATTTTTTTAAGATGCAGCCAAATTTTGCTTGAGCAAAACCAGCATATGAAAAAAATCTGGGTTCACAAAACAAACACTGTCAATTAAGGGGTGATAATATGCTTCACAATTACATGGAAATATGCCTTAATTCAGAAGGTTCCTAAATGTTGGCTCATGGTCTTTTCTCAGGTTCACAATGAAATAAGAAAAATCAGCTCACTGTATTATTTTTCATAAGGCTAAATTAATCAATTAAAAAAACTGTCCTTTATTAAAAAATTACCTTCTCTTGTTTCTGGGATTAAAATAATTTTCTAAAAAAACAAGATAATGAGACTGGTCTATGCTAATTATTCTTTTCTAATGCCCTTTCTTGCCAAAATAAAGTTGCCAACCCTGTATTAGTTCCCCAGCTTTTTGAAAAGTATGCTATTGGTTTGTGAAATCCAAGACTAACTTAGTTTTAAAATAAGATTCATTTGATACAAGTATTTTAAAAAAAATACATATTCAATGAAGGAAGATAGTATACCCTTGGCCTTAATTACCCATAATGATAATAGCCAACCAGTGTTGAGTGGCTACTCGGCTAAGCACTGCTCTCAGGGCTTTTTTAAAAATGTGTTAATCATCTAAATTTCATAGTATCCCAAGAAAGTAGTATTATTTTTTCCCCATTTTACAGATGAGACCTCTTGCCCCAAAAGGCACAAAATCCGGCTGGTAAACTGATAGAGCTGGCTCTAGAACTTCTGGTCTTATATTACAAAGAAACTGGGCCATATGACAATGCAACCAACAGAAAAACATCACTTGTTATTATATTCTAATGATTTTGGAAATGGAGGTCCCATCAGCATACAGATTATAAACTCCTATCCAAGACTCCTACTATCATGTATTTAAATCAGAGCCCTTCCCAATCTTACCTTATCAACCCAGTTCTTGGTGACCTATTTTTAGCTTATTTACAGAAGTATTGCTTCAAGCAATATCCTTATTTCTTAAACTCAAGTTTTAATTAGCAAATACCAGAAAACAAAGCAAGAAAATACATTTACAAAGGAGTATTCAACCAAATAGGAGATGAAAGCACAACATTCCTAAGTTCAGTCATCATGATTAAGTTAACTTAGGGCAAATTCAACCTTATCGTACACACAAAGAATATTTGTTTACTTACTTTAAGAGTATAAAACTCCAGCTTCCAAATGCTATGAAAAAGTATTAACACCCTAGCTTTTAAAAAAGTTTTAAAAAGTATTACAGTAAGTAAATAAAGTATTAAAACCTCAGCTTCCACATGTAGATATCCATCCCAACAATAGGTTCTTATTTAAAAGATTACAGACTTTAGTGGGAACTCACATATTTCTTTGCAGTGCCAGAAGTCCAAATAAAATATCAATTCGGCAAAGAGGTAAATTAGGAAGTAAAATTCCTAATAAATAAAAAGATAAAAGGCAAAACTGATGAATCCAATCAGACCTTTTCACAATGACAAAAAAACCCAAAACAAAACCAAAAAACTTCCAAAATTACAGCAAACTGGAATCAAAGACAATTTTGGCTTTCAAAACCGACAATACTCTTGGTAATGGTAAAAATGGTTTGGCAGGTTAAAGACGGGTTTCTACCACCCTATCGTCTACTTAACACCACTTACCAAAATATTGCATTACATGAAAGGTGCTGTCATTTTACTTCAATGCTGACGAAAAAGAGATTTTAACGCTATTAAGTTCTGGGTTCCCCTAGGAAAGATCAATGAATCAAGAGGTCTTGGGGCTTCTGCAGTTTAAGGAAATTTTGTGGATTAACACCTTCACCCCTCAGCCCTGAGAGGTGGGGTGTGCACATCCAATCCGAATACCTTGTATACATACAGCACTCTAATTTCTAACAACTGCAGGTAACTCCTGCACAAACTCTTTGGCTTCTGCTCAAGCACCCCTCCCTAGCTCACATGCCCTAGAAAAGCACAGAACCAGTTCTAGGACTGTTACCACCCAGCACCCCTAAGCTCCTCCCCGAGACTACCCTCCTCCCGCCTGGCCGGGCCCTGCCCGGCCCCGCCCCGGCCCGGCCCAACCCGGCCCAACCCGGCCCAGCCCACTACTGTCCCGCTCCGGCTCTCTGAACTTCCCCCGCCCACTCCGTCCACGTGACCAGGACCCCCCCCACCCCGCTGCGCTCCACCAATCAGCAACCACCTCCGCCCATAGCCCCGTCTCCGACGCTCCCCTTTCAAAAAGGCAGCTTTCTCCTCCCGCCTTCAGCCCCGCCCCTTTCCCACCTCCCCGCCCCGCTGGTCCCTCCCACTTCCCCAACTCCCCGTTCCCCTCCTCCCCTTCTGTTGACCCCTCCCGCTCCCAGGCTTCGCCCCGCCCAGTCCGCGGCAGCGCGCTCGCTCTCTTCTCGCGAGATCTGAGCGTCCCCGCCGCTGCCGCCCGCCTCCCCCTCCCGTCCTCCCACCCCCCTCCCCCCAATCTCTCCACTCTCCGGCTCTCCTCCCTCCCTCCTCCCCCCTCCACCCTCTGGGCCGGATCTCGTCTCGCTGAGGCGGAGGAGGAGAAGGAGGAGGACGTTCGGCCTGCGCAGTGAGATGTTTGTCCGTCGCCGCCGCCGCCGCCATCGCGGAGGAGCGCGATAAAGGGAGCCGAGCCGGGCGTGAGGGGCACCCCGCGGAGCCGCCGCGCCAGCGCAGCCCCCCAGCCGAGCCCGAGCCGCCGCCGCCCCCGCCGCGGCCGCCCAGGGGCCGGCCAGCTCCCCAGCCCAGCCCGGGGGCCGCGCCGCCGCCGCCGCCCCCAGCGTAGCCCCTCGCCTGCCCGCCCGCCTTAAATGTGACACCGGCGCTCGGAGTGCGACCCGAAGCCGCCGCCGGGAGGGGACGAGCACCATGTCGAATCTGAGCAAAGGCACGGGCAGCCGGAAGGACACCAAGATGCGGATCCGGGCCTTTCCGGTGAGTCTCTCCTCGGCGCCTGGGACCCCAGGGCCGGGGGCCCGGCGGAGAGCCGCACGCGAGGCCCGGGCTGAACTCCCCCAACAGGCCGCAGGCCCGGCCTCCCCTCCCCCACGCCGCCGGCCGCGGGGCGCGAGCCTTCCCGGCAACGGGGCGGCGCGGGGCCCCGGCGCGGCCGCCCTCCCGGGCCGTTCCCCGCGCCCGGCGCCCAAATCCGGCGCCGCGCACCCGCCGGGAGCTGCTCCTCCGGCCAGCCAGCGGGCGTCGGCTGCGGCCGGGGCCCCTTGGCCGGTCCCAGCACCTTCGCACGTTCCTGGGGTGTAGGCCCAGCCGCTAGGACTCCTCTCCCTGCTCGCTTCCCGGGACCACCAGACCTGCAGGGACGAGGACTGGGGAAGTCCTCCGTGTATGGGCGTGTGTGTAACTTTCCACGTGTGGTCTCGCTCCGGTTTAAAAAATAACCTAGTCTGAAAGATGGCCAGCCAGACCTTCTGGACTGCTCTCTCCCTCTCTTTCCCCTCCTCAGGGCTTTGCCACCAGCCTACCCGCGACGCAGTGACAGGGGTTCCGTGTAGTGCTCAGTAGTAACAACGGACTAATACCATCAGCTGTATTTATAGTCTCTCATCCACAGGCTTCCAAAGCACTTTACAAACTCTGTTATGCAGGAATTGCCTCGCCACTCGGAGGAGGGTCAAGGGGAAGCAGGAGAGAACACATTGGACAATTGTTTCTCCATTTCTTAGCCATGGAAGCCCGAAAGAATGAGTAGTCACCACCCCGAGGTGCTCTACTCTAGGTTTTAGTGACAGCAAACGTGTTCTGTTGAGAAACTTTCTTTTTTAGCATTACGTTGAGTCATAGGCTTGCAGTATTTAGTGTGGAGAGTATAACTTTGGATGTCGTACCTGACTCAGATAGCCAATGGCAAGCAATTAAAATGCACTCTTGTAACAAACTGGACGTACCTGGTCACGTCGCTACAGTAACAGGTAGACGTCAAGATAGACCAACTAGCAATTGCACAGAAGGTTTTAGAACCGTAAAACGAGAGAAAGATCTTGAATGTCTTGGAATGATGAACAGGTCTTGGGAAGGGGAAAGGTGGGGTTTGAATTCACTTTTTTAAGCATGCGTTTTCTGAAGTGTAATTTTCAGTGAGGGAAGACTTACTAATACAGAAGAGAACTAATGAAGTCGATTAGTGTGTTTTCCCTTATAATGAAGTGAGCTGGGTTTATGAATTTTTGAGTAATATTAGCTTTGCTGCTAAATCGGTTGTGAACGTTTTTAGCAGAATTTAGAATTAAGAATTTTAAATAGTTTTATACAAGTTTTCTAGGGAAAATTTACTGTTGGTCTGAGTTTTTCTAATTCAGATTTATTACTAAAATGTGGAATAGCTCACATTTGACATTAACTCATTTTTGTTAATATTGTGATTAACCAGTTGTACCTTTAAGTGCGATCAGCTTTTCATCTCTTTAGGTTTACCTGTTCCTACCTGGTCTTCATTCCCTCATTCATTCAGTAAATACTGAGTACTGTGTGCCAGGCACTGTTCTAGGGGCATGGAATAAGTACAGCTTGAAGAATCAAGATCCCTTCTTTCTGGATGTTGTATATTATTGGGAGAAGCAGGAGAGAATTTCATTAGTCCTTTCGTGAAAGAGTATAATATATGATAGATTAGCACATAGTGCTGAAACTGATTTTTTTTTAAGTAGTGTTTATGGTTGTGAGCTAATTTGGACCTTTTTCTGTCCATAACTTGTTGCCATCTAAGATATTCTAAAATCTTTTAATGAAGTTTGTAAATGACTAGTGTTTGATACTCAGTTTAGTATCTGCTAATTTTTAAAAGCATAATTTTTCATTATTTTGTAAGTTTTAATCTTCCTAAGTAGTCTCCACTGAAAAGAATCATTATATTTTTTAATATATAAATTTTTAAGTCCTAGTACCTTGAGCCCTCATTAAGAATAGGTATATATACCTCAGTGGTACGATATTTCACTGACTTACCCCTTGGTAAATGTTTGAGTAATTACAGACCTTCAAAATTTCTCTTCATCCAGGTTAGCAGTCTCCTAGTAGTAAATGTATAGTATCCCATAAAGAAAAAATAGTGTTTGTGTGTGTACATATGTACAGTATTTACAGGTGTAGTATTTTGCATTAATCTTTGGACATTCACTATAGGTACTGTAGTTTAAGAAAATTGTAGTTTAACCAAAGGTCTCGGGTGCTCATTTCAGATTCTGTTTTATAAAATTGATGCGTAAAAAGTGTAAAAATATGTTTTGAGGTTGTTTTGTTTTCATTGCAAAATAGAATGGTGAGTGAACTTACAAGTTATTCTATAGATGTGTAAGCCTATTCCAGATATAGTCCCATCAGTAAAATCAGGTTCTTTTTAGTGTTTTGAATATATATTCTAAGTGTCCGTTTCATCATTGTTCACGAGAGTAAGGTTATGCCATACCACAGTTTTATGCACAATTTGCATTTTAAGTAGAACTTTTCATAAGATTAAGAGAAATTAGTTCTTTTTAAGACGGAAAACAATAGGGACTTTCTGGCTTTAAAAATTGTTGATGGAGTTAGAGTTTATCTAGTTTGTAAGCTTTCCTGCACTGCACAAAATATATGTCATTTCACATCTTTTTTTTTTTTTTTTTTTTTTGGTACCCAAAATAAACAGCAAGGGCCACAAAACTTTTTTTTAAGGAAGGAGGCTGTAGTTGCAAAACTCCTGGAACCTATACGGATTTGGATCAGAGTGCTGCCCCAAGAAGTTCCTGCTCTTCTTTCCTTGCTGTGGCCGAATGTCTCACACCTGAGCTTTTGTTCCACTATGTAAGATTGGTTGCTGTCAGGTGAACCTTTTGTCCTTATCTTTGAAAAGCCATTCCTTACCATCTGTACTTTCCACATGGGTTTTGTCCACATGGACTTGAAACACTTGGTTGGGTTGGAGGGGATATGTTTGAAAATAACTGGTCTCTCTTCTGATACTCGTTTTTGACTTAGCCTTCACAGAGTTTAGGAGTCCTATTGTGAAAGTGATTGTCTTTAGAGTGTGATTTGGAAGTGGTTTCAGTTATTACAGAAGCATGCTAAATCATGATGCAGAATCTTTGGTTGTGATGTCCACTCCATAATCCTAGATGAGCTTCATGGAGCTCCACGTGTGCAGCATGGACAGTGAGTGATGTGGAGGTTATTGTTAGATGGAAACCACAAAGTGAATGACGTTACAAAGAGATGAGTTTTAAGATCATTTGTGATGTACTTATTAAGAACACAAGAGTTTAGTGACACCTGGGGACAGTTAATGTTTTTGTTTTTCCTAGCTATAGTAAAATTTGCTAGATTTGGGGGAACGGCTTTGATCTTCATAATAGATTTCTCGTCCTCAGAGGAAGTAATTGTTGTCTAGGACTACCTGAACTATGTACAGGAAAGCTGAAAGCTGAATAATAGTCTTGCAAATCACATGGGGGGGGATTAACTACATTTATTTTTCATTCTATCACATAGAGAAATTATGGAGTAAGTTATAACAGATTCATTATAGTGTTGCTTACACTTAGACTGATTCTTTCTGTTTAATAGTTTCAGGACAGCCAGCTATGTTGTAACTGCTAGTACCTCTCTGGGTTTAGAAGTTAAAAAACAAAAGCATAAAGTAGTTACCTATAAGGTGTTATGTTTTGCATTGTCTCCCTAGATAGCAGTTCAGGGGAGCCTGGAAAATTATTAGTACCAGTATTGAATTTGAAACTATTTATAGAATATAATGGAGAATTTGGCCTTTTAAATAAGGTCATTCATTGAGACAAGATAGAGAAAGCTTCATTTGTTTGTACATCATTCATTCATTAAATGTAGCTAATAATAGCATTTCTCTAGTTTGTGAAGGTTATACAGTAAAGACTAAAAAAAAGTAGTATGCCCTCCCTTTGTATTCTAAATTGCTCCCAACTTTCAGTAATTTTTTTGCTCTTATTTTCATTGAAGATCAATCATCTGATGTTCGTTAATAATTTTGTTTAATTTTTGTGAAAGTTACTGGACAATTTGTAATTTCAAATAATGCAAGTTTGAAAACACCTCATTTATTCATTGTAAATGTAGCAAAAAAGCAAAGGTGTTACTTAAGGACAAATCACAGGTATACTAGGAATTGCAATTAGTGTCTATCAGTGTATTGTGAAAACTATTCAGTCATTTGTCAAAGCAATGAATTCATTTTAGTAGATTTTCTAATTATAAAAGTAATGCATATTCATGATAGAAAACTTAAGTATCTAAATTTATAAATAAGGAAATTAAAATCACCTCTAACCCTACTGCTTGGAAATAAGCAATATTTACACTTTGATGTATTTTCTTTTAATCTTTCATACACTTGTGAGCACCCAGTAAAATTGAGGTACTATATTATTTTAAAACTGCTTTTTAAAAAGAGAGTATTCTCACGTTAAATATATTAAGGATATGATTTGTAAAGACAAGTACTCTGTGGTACCTCAGTTTGCTTAACCATTTCCCTACTGCTGGGTATTTTGATCGATTCCAGTTAATCCATACTTCCTCTGTTATAGATAATGCAACTGTGATTATTTGGGCCTGTCCATGATTATGGAGTTACTAAGCCAAACAAAATTGATACATATTGCCAGTTGGCCTCCAGAAAGGTAGGAATAATAATAGCTAACACTCAGTGAATGCTTATCATGGGCCCCCCACACTGTTCTCTGTGTATGTACGCTCACTTCATTTGCACAATTCTATAGAGTACTACTACTATCATCTGTTTTATAAAGGAGGCTTTGAGAACCTAAGAAATTTGCTTCAGGTCACTGTGCTTGTAAGTGGCAGAACTGGGATCCTAATCCGGCTCTAAAGTGAATTAATTATACCTGTCAAGGTTGTATCATTGTATTTCTACTGTGTAGCAGTGTCTTAGCCAACATTTTATATCTTTAATTTCATAGGTGAAAAAATAGTACTTTAATGCTTTAGTTTGCATTTCTTTGACTACTCATTAAGAATAAAACTAGGGATAGTCTTTAAGGGAATTTTCCTTTAGAGTATAGAGGTGATTTTAATTTCCTTATTTATAATTATATATGTCTGTGTTAGGAGTATGACTAAAAAATAGACTGAGAGTGTAATAGAGTGTGGTGGGCTTTGGACTGCCAGATTTTGAATGTCATTTCTACCTTTTACTAGCTGCATCGTCATTAACAAGTTACTTAACCCCTTCTAGCTTCAGTTTCCTCCTCGGAAATGAAATTACCAGTAGGACCTACCTTACAGGGTTGTTGTGAGATAAAGAAAATAAAGCATTAGAACACTACCTAGCACAGAGCTGTGGTTAATACCACCATTTAGCCATGATTATGCCACAATTTAAATGTTAAAATGGAGTAGTATTTTTGCAGGTAGTTGCATTGTAATAGTGTATGCTTATTTTAGTGATGCTGCCATTTTTTGGTACTATTTTTCGTTTTGAAAAGCCTGCAGGGCCAATTTGAACCACACTTAGAAGTCAGTCTCAAAGGATAAAGTTTTGGTACCACTGGGGCACTTGAAAAGAATGCTGCTGGTTCTTGGGGGTAGATTCAAAAACAGAAGTTCCAATAATGATTCTTATGTAATCATTGCAGTAAGTATGTCATTTCTTAGGTAACTTTATTGAAAGAATAAAAACATTCATTTGGTGTGTACATTCTAATATGTATGTAAAATGTTCATCTAAAAATACATTTTGCTTCTCTTCATTTCCTCCCTTTCTCTTCCATTCCCTTTTTTTGTTTCGCTCGTGAACCAGATTGTGGTCCCTGCCCAAACTTACACCAGACACCCTTTTGAACCACAAAACACTTAGCACAGTGTTAGACAGTGTGGGTGGTTAGTGAATGATTAAATGAGAAACTAATCCTTTAAGTGAAACCACAGTAATTGATTAATTGGGAAAGTTGATGCAAGTTACTAATCTGAAATGTTTGAACTGTTTTTGCAGCTGTAAGTGAAGTCTTAAGATGTAATCGGTCATTAATGATTTGAAGTCAGCGTAGTCCCCTGAAACAATAATGACTTGAAAGTAAAGATAGTTGCATTGACAGTAACCTTGGTTTGATCTTCAGAAGACTAAATCTGTGGCCCAGTCTTTAACTAGTTGTACTCTCTTTTACTCCATCCACCATGATTCCTTCTTCCCAGCCTGTTCAGCTGTCCACTCTGATCTACTTTCATTGCAGATTGATTCTCCTGTATCTTCAGCCTGTTCTCAGAATTCTCTGCCGCCTTTTCATCTGAGACCTGGCTTTACCCTGAGAATACTGGCTTATCTTCTTAAATTGAGGTGTCTGTTTTCCTTGTAATCCTTGAATCATTGTCCCAGAGACAATTTATTACCACATCCATCATCCTCTTTTGTGGCTCTGGCCCTTGTGAACTGTTCTTTTGTGCATTCCCTATGATTGTCTCCTAACTTCTTACACATGTTCCTTCAATCATTCAAGAATTTAATACCTTCCTCACAGACATTCTTTCCAGTTCAGATTTTAATTTTAT
Source organism: Mirounga leonina (assembly GCF_011800145.1). Taxonomy (NCBI): domain Eukaryota; kingdom Metazoa; phylum Chordata; class Mammalia; order Carnivora; family Phocidae; genus Mirounga; species Mirounga leonina. Next base: position 13,378,185 of record NW_023270377.1, read on the forward strand.
CCACTATGTGTGGCATGGTCATTCATTCAATTTAAAATACATTTATTATGTGTTCCTACTGGAGGTCAGGCACTAGATATACAAGGATGATCACAGACCTGGCCTCTTCTTACTACAGAGGTCTTCACTCTGTCTTAGAGCTTGTCATTCCATTGCTTTAGAAATCTTAAACTCCAGTATTGCATTGTATCCTAGCTTCTTCATTTATTAGATGTAATAATGAGCAAATCACTTAATCTCTGTCCTCCTTTGTAAGAAGGAGAAAACAATAGCACTACTTCTTAAGAATAGAGTTAATACATGTAAAGCTCTTAGAATAGTGCCTGGTGCAAAGTAGGCATTGTAAATAAATGCCAGTTGTTGTTATTATTCTATCCTACGTGTTGCTTGTTTCCTTCTCACATTAATGTGCTCTTAGACCTCAAGAAGACCCCTTTCATTCTCCCAGACCATGATGCCTGTCACTAGTTGCCTCTTTATTTTTACTACCTCCCTAGAGCAAGGCCAGAAATAGCACAAAGTGATCATTCCACCCATCTACCTTCACTGCTTATATTTTTTAGGCTGTTGTGCACTCCTGGGGAAAATTGAAGATAGTGGTATCTAAGCTGGACTCCCAGGGCCTCTGGGCAGTTTTTTTGTGTGTGTCCCTGGTAAGCTCCCTCTCTCTTTTCCTGTGTGAGTTATTCCAAACTTTAATCACTGTCCTTAAGCTCTTTATTGAGAATTCTCTTATCTGTCTTCTTCCAGAAACTTAACTACTGCTTCACTGTGAAAAGCTAATGTTATCTTGTATAAGTTCCTTCAGCTTTCTTCCCTTTCATTTGTAGCCTTTAACCTGTATCTTTACTCATTTTCATTGCCTTCCCTCAGGTCTCAGAGAAGGAAGATGTTCTTTTCCTGTCTTCCTTGTCATGGTAACTACCGTACTATTTTTCTTCATATCCCAGAGTCTTCAAAGAATAGTCTGTATCTGCTTTATTAGGATGTAGATTGTTTTTTTTTTTTAGAGGAGGCATCAAGTCTTTTTGTATTGATCTTTGTCAGTGCGGCACAATAGTATCCGACAATGTTGAATGCATGAATTAATACACTTTTTTTTTTAAAGATTTTATTTATTTATTTGAGAGAGAGCATGAGAGGGAAGAGGGCAGAGGGAGAAGCAGACCCCCTGCTGAGCAGGGAGCCCGATGCGGGACTCGATCCCGGGACTCCAGGATCATGACCTGAGCCGAAGGCATTTACTTAACCAACTGAGCCACCCAGGCGCCCGAACTAATACACTCTTACTTTGTTTTCTCATCTTTAAGATGGGAACTGTAGCAATCTTTCTCACAGATTAGTTGTGAGGATTAAAAGAAACGTCAGAAAGTGCTTTCTAATAAACAGTGGCATCACTGAGACATTTGAATGAATTTTCTAATCATAAAGTCAGAATTTTCAACTAAAAGTGTATTATGTTTCATGTGGGACAGTTATTTTCAAACTTGTAGAGAGTCTCCAGGACCCTGGAGGCATAGGAGTGGAATTAGGGTATCTTCAGAAATCTCCTTCTCTTGTTATTTAAAGCTTTTCGGAAGTTGCCATTTGTATAAAAGATTTCATTATGGAAAAGTTCTATTAACCACTGCTTTTAAAATCCAGCCTTTTTAGAGTTGAGGAGAGTCCTGCTTGCCCAAGTTGAGACAAGTAATAGTAAATTGAGAACTGATTCTTTAGTTGCCTTAACCCCTAATTCAGCACTTTTGGTACTAGAAAGCATTCCTTTATTTTTTTAAGTCAGTTTGAAGTTGAAAATGTAGTTAAGTAAAACTTCTTAATTTGGCTTTCATTCATTTAGTACTTGTTACCACTGAGAAAGGAATGGATCCAAATTTACTCTTTAAATGAGAAAGGTTACTGCTAAGCAAATGAATAAAGACTTCACAGGAATATCTTTACTTGAAGAAAATACAAGCTTCTTTAGAGATACTTTTCTATAAAAGCAAGGCCTCATTGCTAAGAGGAATTCTTTAACATAGTGATTCCAAGTCATTCTTATCTGAAGCAGCTCTTAACTGAGCAATCTTACTCATCTATTTGCCCTATCCTCTTGAAAGTAATCATGATAAATTTTTTCCCTTTTCCTTTCCAATTTATAGATAGTGTGAGAAATTGCTTTGTAACATTAGTAACAACAAATTGTTGACGGTCTACCTTATGTTAGGTTGTGTTTTAGGTGCTTTGAACTACAATTATCTGAAATCTTTACAACCTTTAGATGTTGTTACTGTTTTAAATCTAAGGCTCAGAGAGACCTAGTAAGGTATGTGTAATATTACATGTCCACCTAAGAAAGGGCAGAGCTGGAATTTAGATCCCAGGTGTATCTATTAAAAAATTCGTATTCTTCCCACTACACCACACTGCCTAATTGTATTCTGTTAAGCACTTGCTAGATTCTGAAACATTTACTTTCTTATTAGAAAAATACTGGAAAATTAATTCTACGATTGCCATTCAGATTATTAGCCAGGGGCAGATCCAGGGGCCCTAAAGCTTATACAGTGCAGTACTCTTTATAAAAAGAATTCAGAATTAGTTTTTGGCCCTTGGAAGGAGCTTTTGCAAGTGTAAGCCTCTCTAGATTCAAGGTAAATGCACCTCTCATAAGAGAATAAAAGTTACTAAGAACTTTGAATCAATGAAGTATATTTTCAGTAAAATTTGAGTATATGAATTACTTAAGGGTATCCTAGTGTATATTAATTTGAATAAGGCAAAGTCATAACCTATAAGAAAGACATTAGTTGACATATTTGTGAGTTAACACTTTCTCTTTTTAAGGCAGATAGCACATTTTTTTTAACGTTTTCAATTAATAGAAATTTGTTTTATTAAGTATATATTTTTTAAAAAGTGATTCTTTGAAGTTAACATGTTAAAATACTTTAATATCTTTAATTTTTGTTTTTGAGAACACATTAAGAAGTAGGTTAAGCAGTAAAACGAATTTTGAAGCACAAGGATCAGGTATTTTAAAATAATTCACTTTTTCTCATGGTGTATGCAAATGAGACATGAAAGAAGTGTGGGTTTGGGTTTGGTTTTGGTTTTGGTTTTGTTTGGTGAATGCTATCCCTAGCCAAATAAACAAGTAATCTATCTGCTCCTGTTTGTATTCATATTTTAATTTTTAAACACTAAAAGGGATTTTGAGAGATTACTGTTCCAATCTTACTTAATAGATGAGGAAAGGGAGGACTAGAGAAGATGATTTACCCAAGGGAAAATTTCAGGACTTGAATTTACAGAAGAACCATGACTAGAAGCCTGATTTAAGTTAAAGGCTCTTTTCTCTAGACTGAACTGAAACATGAATATAGCCATAATAATTCGGTGTTGTTAACATTAGCCCATTCAATTATAAAAAGACACCTTAATATTAAGCACCCAGGTGACTTGAGTTGACCTGGGGTTAGCGGAAGGACACTTAGTTTAGGATGTTTGGATTTCTTCATTGCTCTAATTAGCTGTGTGATCCTGGCTAAGCCACTTAGCCTCAGTTTCCTCATTTGTAAAATGAGCTTTAATTTGTGGTTATCTTAGGCTCATTCCAACTCTTAAAAATTTCATTTAAATTTATACATAAGTCTAGGAATGGAATGCTGATGTGTTCTCCTGTGGCATAAAACATTTTGTGTGGTGTTGTAAAAGTCACCTACCTATCTTTTGGATTTAGAATTTTCTTTAAAATAGTTTATTTCAGTTATGATGGCTAAACAGTAGTATGAAGCAGTGGAAATTTTGTTTTTGCATACTCTTTTTTTGTGTGAATTGGTAGTTTTAGAGAAATTTTGAGCAGATTTGATACCAGATTTTTGTAATAATTTCATAGTTTGGCCGTTTGCTATCATCACATTTGGTTACAGTTAGATTCATTCAAAGACAAAGCTAACTGGTAATTTATACTTTTTCACATTTTTTTTTCCTCTTCCTTTGGATTGTGTGTAGCTGATTCCAGTGTAAACTATAATTTGTAGAGCTTTTTACACATTATCATAGTTTTAGAAAAACAGGGTTTACCCATTTAAAAAAAAGTTATCTAAGCTAAAGAGAAGAAAATAGTCACTTTTTATTAAAATTAATAATTTTAGATTATAGGATGAAAACATGGAATTCAAACGTGCACTTAGATATAAAGTATTTCTCTTGATAGGGAAGGTCTCTAGTTATAATGTTTGAAGATTTCCAGTCAAGATGAATATTGTATTCTCTGGATAAAATGTGTTTCAGGGTGCCCAGTAGGTGGCCTCTCTTCTTTCATTAGCAGAAACAGCACCAACAGTAGGACAGTGACAAACGTCTTGCTTCAGTGAGAATACTTAAAATTGCATCTTACTGTGATTATCATCAGACCATGTTACACATACCTTTTTTCATATAAGCAAAAGTCATTCATTGAGAGATATATTTGAAATACATTGTCTGCTCAAGTCAGTTGTGACTTTAATAGGCTAATCTGGAAGTTTGATCCTTGGTATTTGAAAAAAAAATTTGTTCCAAATTTTCAAATTGATTTTTGAACAGCCTGCTCATGCTGAGGACTGAAATGCAGATTATAATTGAACTTTCTATTGATGATTTCGCTTTCTCATTATAAATGTTACTGTTGCATAATGATATTAGAGTCCAAATGAATGTAGATCAGACTTAGTTTGTGATTTCCCAGAATTATCCCAGGCTCCTGTGCTTTTCTAATTGATAATCTTTCTCTCTGCTCCCTTGACATCAGTTTTATTACTTTTGGCAACACAGTTCTGCTCCCATCTGATGTCCACTGTAACCACAGAAAAACCATTTAAACAAATATCAGTCTCAGCTTTACATTCGGGTTAAGTCATTAAGTAAGGCTGTATGTCAGTTTTGTGTAGTAAAGAAACGAATGTATTGAACAAGTGCTGTGTGCCAGATGCTTTCACAGATTTTGTTAATTGCCACACAGTACATCATCATCTCCTACTCTGCCACAAGCATGTGAGGAAAGTAAATTCTGGAAAGTTAAATAACTTGTGCAAGTCTGAATGTATCCATTGTACTGTTTTCCTTAACACTTGGGTCTTTGGTTATATTTTTGATGGTTGAGGTTGCTTAAAGATCAACTGATGGATAAATGGAATGCTTACAGATGTTACAAGTCATTGTATAGTTGGTCATCAAATAAGATTCATCATCATTAACTGTAACTGGACCACATTCAAATCATATTTTTTGGAAGTCACCTAGGCATTGTGCCATGTATTATAAAGGGTACAATAAAATAAAGGAAGAGAGACTTTATATTACTCTGGGGCACTTCTAATCTGGAAGGGAGCTTCCTTACATAATTTATGGCTTAGTTGTGTCTGACTAGAATACTGCCATTCCTCAAATATTTGTACCAGAGCAACTTTTTTTTGAGGCTGAAGCTCAAAATTGAGATCAAGCATTTTTCCTTGTTTATTTTTTTTCTAGCTATGTCATTCTGAATCGCTTGGAATTTCAAATTCTCACCCTTTTCCCCCACCCACCCTGTTCTAAATTTCTTGTCGAAAATATTCACAGGGGACTAAAGACTTCTTGTGCTTTGTATATAGTGGATGTGAAGAATACACTTCTCTTCGTTTTAGTTTTAATTGGCTTATGCTGTAGTTCTCTCCAACTCTTGATTATTACAGAACCTTCAAGATGTGTAAGTATATAATAAACTGATACCCTTTCAAATTCACGCCTTTTTTTTTTTTTTTTTTAAAGATTTTATTTATTTGTCAGAGAGAGAGAGAACACAAGCAGGGGGAGCTGCAGGCAGAGGGAGAAGCAGGCTCCCTGCTGAGCAAGGAGCTGGATGTGGGACTCTATCCCAGGACCCTGGGATCATGACCTGAGCCGAAGGCAGTTGCTTAACCAATTGAGCCACCCAGGCATCCCCCAATTCAGGCATTTTAAAGGTTGTTTTTGTATCATTTGAAATAATGTAGATGAATAATCAAAAATGTTTTGAAAGAAAATAAAGACTTAGGATTATTTTTGTTATTGATACTTACTAATGAGGAAATTATAATCCTGGATTAGGAAGAGGCAAGGGGTTGGAGGTCATTTTTAAAAATTAAAGTCCTGATTTGGTTTTTAAAAGTCTCATTAAACCATAAGCATTTAAGAATGCTTAATTATATCTTTCTTTTAAAAAGAGCTTTTGTTTCTTTTCTTGCTAAATGAGTTTACCTTCCCTGCTGATCATTTTATACTTGAACTTGTTGGAGCAGAATACCATATATGCCTAATAATTAGCAGACATTAAATGTGTGTGTGTGTGTGCACGTGCGCGCATTTTATTGTGTTATTGCTTTGCTGCAGCATTATTAACAAAATTCCTTCCTGAGTGTATTTGCAATTAATGGAACCTAAAGAAATCAGTTTCATCAATGAGTTTAAAATCCTGCTTGAATAACTTAGAATATTACTTTAAAAGTACATTACTACTTTTTTAAAAAAGTACAGTCTTAAGGCCTTTAAGTAAAGTATAGGTTGATGTTTTTATGGTTAACATATTGATGATATTAGAGTTTAACATTTAGTCCTTTTAACTTTTGTTGCTAGTTAATGTATTCTGTACCAAGGATGAATGAGAAATTAAAGTTCACCAGTAACATAATTATTTTGCCACTGTTACTGACATGTTTGCTTGATGCCAAGACCAAAGCATGCATATGTAAGAACCTGCACTTGAAGCCCTTTTCCTTTGGTATATTGTTTTTGGACTTGCTTGATTTAGGGAAAGATTGTAGCTTACGGATCCTTTCCTGAAGGGCCTTTTCTGCCTATGATTTTTCTCCTAGTTAACATTTATTAATAAAATTAATGACTAAGCAGTTAAGTGAATAGGAAAATCTGAAAATACTACTTGAAAAATTAAATTTAAGGGATGCCTGGGTGGCTCAGTTGGTTAAGCGTCTGCCTTCTGCTCAGGTCATGAACCCAGGGTCCTGGGATCGAGTCCCACATTGGGCTCCTTCCTCAGCAGGGAGCCTGCTTCTCCCTCTGCTGCTCTTCCTGCTTGTGCTCTCTCTTGCTATGTCAAATAAAAAATAAAAAAATCTTTAAAAAAAAAAAAAGAAATATGAAATTTAAGAGTCTGTTGCTTGCATGTTATTGTGTTCTATTTGAAAAGGACATTTGATTAAAGTAATTTTAAAATAATTAAATACTTCCTGTAATACTAAATGCTGTAGATAAGCACATTAAAATATTTTCCATATCTTTGTGCTTACTAATTCAAAGATTCAAAATTGCATTAATATAATATAGGTAAAGCAATATTCATTCACTAGCCATTTGTGTATGGCCATCTAATTACATTAAAGAAAAATGCATAACCCCTTTAGTATCTCTTAGTCTAGTGGAGGAAAAAGATGCACAGATAATTATGAATCAGTATGAAGTGATAGATACGACCTGAGAGTTATGAAAGCGCTGAGAAGTGGGCGCCTGGGTGGCTCAGTCGTTAAGTGTCTGCCTTCGGCTCAGGTCATGATCCCAGTGTTCGGGGATCGAGCCCTGCATTGGGCTCCCTGCTCAGCGGGAAGCCTGCTTCTCCCTCTCCCACTCCCCCTGCTTGTGTTCCCTCTCTCGCTGTGTCTCTCTCTGTCAAATAAATAAATACAATCTTTAAAAAAAAAAAAAAAAGGCACTGAGAAGGAGTCCACTTTGCTTGAGCAGGTCAGGGAAGGATTTCTGGAAGATACGACATATGAGCTGTGTTCAGAGGCTATGTAAAGAATTGGATGAAGAAGAGGCCGAGGAAGGGGCTTTAAGAAGATGAGGGAGGGTGGTGAATGAGGGGGAGGTGTGTCATTGGATGGGAATAACCATTGATTGAATGTTGTCAGGGAATAAATGTAAGGTAGTAGTTAAGTGAGAATAGTAAGTGAAATTAGAGAAGTAGGCATAGACTACATTTTGAATAGTTTTGAAGTACATCCTTCCACTCCTGGTAATGAGAGTTAGGTTTTGAACAGGGCTACAATGCTCATGTTTATTTTTTAAATGGTGATTCTGAGGAAGATAGATTTTAAGAGGTTATTGGAGTTCATGATAGTTGGAAGGCTGTCATGGTGATCTAGATGCAGGTTTTAGGACAATAGTATGCAGGATGAAAGAATGGGAACATATTTGAGAAGTATTTTAGGCCTGCTGTTGGCAGCACTTGATTGAATGAAAAGGGGATGAGAGACGAAAGAAGAAAAGTTAAAGCATAGGCTTCTAGCATGTATAACTAGGTGGCTTGTGATTAGAGAATACAGAAGGAAGATATGTGTGTGTGTTTGGAGGATCAGTTTAACAGGGATTTTGGACCTGATAAGTTTGATCCTAGAACATTTGGTTTGAGATGTCCAGCAGTCAGTTGAATATGGTAGTTTTAGACTTAAGGGGCACATCTGGGCTGGCAGTACAGATTTGGGAGCAATTAACATATAAGACAGTAATTTATTCTTTGAGATGTGAACCAGATCTGATAAGAGTTTAGGACTCCTCATCCAGGAAGAAGAAATGCACACGTTCTATTTGCAAAATTTTGTGTACAGTTTTAGGAGGCTCCGGAATGCCTTGCTAATCTGGTGTCTTGTAAATTTTAGAACTTAAGATGTATGGGTAGTAATTGTAACCATGATAATGGATGGAAATACATAGTGACCCAGTGTAGGGTGAAAAGAGCTAAGGACAGCTCTGGGGATTAAAATGTTTTAAATGGCACTGGAAGAATAGGAGTTAGGAATTGTAGGGAATAGTGTTTCCAAAAGAAGGCTACATTATACTGACTTGTATTTAGCAGACTTGTACTTGTAAGGTACTTTTGTTTTAGCTCATATCTGTTTTTTTATTAAGCTTAAAAAGTTATTTTTTTCTTTCTGATGGTTGATGCCCATAGATGACAGTTCAGATATTCTATCATTGGACACTTTCTTTAGTCGACGTGTGAGGGATTGTGCTGTGCCCTGGGCTGGGTTAAATTCTACTGACACTCTTATTTAATCTTCAGGATAGTGCCCTGAGATAGATAACTGTTGTTAAATCTACTTTACAAGTGAGGAAATAAAGATTTTGAAGAGTCGAGTAATTTGCCCAAGGTCACTTGGCCTGTTAATTTAGCAAAGCCATGACACCAACCAAGGGCTTTTGTTCTCTACTAATATACCACTCTATGTTTACCAAGATAATCAGTGACTCACACTGTGATATTACTATACCATATTAGCACAGTGGAATGGAATGTGAGTCCAGCGGTTTGGACTAGATTTGGGGATATATAAATTCTAATCTCTGCTCTTAGATTTGGGGTAAATCATGTAATGTCTCTGGGTCTATTTTTTCATTTACTTGAAAATTTTTATACTTAAACATTGTTGTACTGTGGCTCCATCTCTACTCTGTAAAGCATGAATACTGAGAAGAGTAGTACGTAGAATCTTGGATTATAAGACAACTCTTGATTTATATATGTGAGAAATGATTTATTATAATGTAAGGGTATTTCTACAATATTTGAAGTCTCTTGGTTTATGTTTTTTAAATTCTTCAGTTTCTAATAGAAAATTTAGTAATTCATGACAGGTTAGGGACCTTTTTGTACATTTTCTAGCTTTCATGGGATCTTATTTTATAGAGCCTGAAAAGATCATTTGAAGTTTTGCTCAACTATTCACAGTATAGTTACCCCTGGGGTTTATAGTCCACATTAACTTTGGTCTTTCTCTGGAATTGTTCTGAATGTTCTGCTTTATATGTTCAGTATTTAATGTTGAGAGATGGTGTCTTAGTCTGCTTTTTTATAATCTCTGTATATGGAATACTTGAGGCCATCATTGTCATGTGGACTTGTATCTTTTATTTGTGAAAACTTATGAACAGCTACATCTTATTTAAAGTATTTTATATGGATGGTATCCTGTGTATCAGGATATCTAATAAAAATCGCAGTTTCGACCTAGGGATAAATTCTCTTAAGGCCGTTTCAGAGAAGTCTCTACTAGACCTGGGATTTGAATAAGATTTAAGTAATAAAAAAGAAGTTGTTCTTTTACAGAATTCCTTTTAAGCACTCCAGAAAAGATGAGAAAATAAGGCTCTGTTTGAGTCATCTGCTTAAGAATCCTCTATGAGGGTTGAACTGATATTTTACTGCTAGGGTAACTGAAAGAACTATTTTGCCTATCTATATTCCTTACTCTTTCACATTCATACCCATTGGACATAGCTTGGAAGGAGTGTGGTTTTTTTTCGTTAACCACTTTATTGAGGTTTGATTGACATGCAAAATCTGTACATATTTAACATATGCAACTTGATGAGTTTGGAGGTAAGTATTCACTTGTGAAGCCATCACCATAATATATGCAGTAAACATATTCATCACCTTCAAAAGTTTCTTCCTACTCTCTTTGGAGAGGATTCCACTCAATAATTTCTGTCCATTCCAGGTCACAAGTAGGTGTGAAGCTGATGAATAATTGTTGCCATGTTTCCCAGGTTGTGAGTGCAGAACATGTGAGTTTTATGTGGCGTAATAACAGCTTCCTAGTTATAGATTAGCAGGAAATCATTCCATCAGCAAGTATGAATGTCTGTTATATGCCATGTATTACTTCAGTGGCTGAGGGATTCCTCAGTGAAAGAAATTCCTGCCTTCATGGAGCTGACATTTGGATGGGAGGAGGGAGGCCAAGAAATGAAATAAGGAAAAAAAAATAAGGACTGTGGGGTTGGAATTTGGGGGTGACTAGTAGGAGGAGACTGCTATTTTAAAGGGAGTGTGAAGTTAAAGCTGAGGTTGATAAAGTGAAGGAGCCATGCAGATACCTGAGGGAAGAATATTTGAGTGACACAGAGAGTAGCAAATACAAACACCTTGAAACAAACCTGTTTGACATATTCCAAAGAATAGCAAAGAGAGTCTGGTGTGGCTAGAGCAGTGAGCAAGGAGGAAGAATAGATGAAGTCAGATTATCAGATTGAATAACATTTTGTAGTTTGTATAGGGACTTTGACTTTAACTCCAAGAGAAATTAAAAGTCACATGAGGGTTGTAAGCAGAAGAATAACATGATTTATGTTTTTAGAAGGTCACTGGTTGTTCTACGATAGTGGGCCAGGAGCAGAAACAGACCAGTTAGGGGGCTGTTCAAATACTCTGATTGATGATGGTGGTTTGGACAAGGCTAGTAGTAGTGGAAGAGGTGAGTAGGAGTTAGATTCTGGGTACATTTTGGAGGTAGAGACAACAGAATTTCCTGTTGGATTAGAATCAAGGTGAGGGAATAAAGGGGATTACAAGTTTTTTTGGCCTTAGCAACTGGAAGGATGGAGTGGATGTTTGCTCATTTGGAGAAGACTGCTGGGCAGACTTAAGGGCAAAGATTAGGATTTCTGTTTCGGTCTTGGTAAGTTTGAGATGCCTAGTAGGTATTCAAGTGAAAACATGGCTGAGTATAGGACTCTGGTATCAAGGGGAGAGGGCCAAACAGAGTAAATAAATACTGAGGTTAACTTAAGCCATGAGCATAGATGAAATCAGCTTCACCTGAAAACTGAGTTGTGGCTAGACAAAGAAGTTCAGGTTTGGAGGTTGCTGTGAGGAGAAAGAACTTGTAAGCAGACTGACAAATAGGAACTAGAGGAATGGGAAGAAAAACAAGAGATTGTAGTGCTTGGAAGGCAACTGTGGAATCTGTTTCAAGGAGTAGGGGTGATAAGCTCTTTCAGTTGCTGCCAGATAGGTCAAGAATGATGAGAACTAAGACTGACCATTTAGATTTAGCAAGATGGAAGTCACCGGTGACCTGAATAGTTTCAGTGAAACAGTAGAGATGAAAGCCTTACTGTCTCAAGGCCTGTGATTTTACTGTAAATGGAAAAGACAGAGATTGGATGGTACTGGAGAAATGGTGGGTTTGTGAGGATTTGTTTTTAGGATGGGAAACTGATGATTTTGAATGTGGTTGGAAATTGTCTAGCAGAGAGAAAAGAATGTGATGATGCTGAGAAGGGAGATTGATAAAGGGAGGTCCTTGAAAAGGTGAGTTGGGATGGATCTAAACTTCATTCTGTATAGGTATCACCTGGGGTCACAATGCAGATCATAGTTCTATAGGTACAGGTGGAGCCTGAAATTCTGCATTTCTAGTAAGTCCTTGATGATGCCTATGTTTCTGGTCCCGGTCTGTAATTTGAGTATAAGAACTTGGACTTGGTACTTTGAGCACAAGAACATTAGAATAATATATTGATACATAATCATATAGATTGGTGGATATGCTTGGAGTTTGTACAGTGTGTCTTCAGGTTGTTTCTGTTTTCTCAGTGGAACAGGAAAAAAGTCATTATCCTAGAGTGAGGAAGGAGGAGATGATGTAAAATCACCTAGGAATGTAGAGTCCGTAGTCTAGAATGTAGGATTATGGGGTTGTACCCAGGGCCCACTGTGGTTAGTGGTTATGAATTTAAACTGAGACATATTGAATATGGGTGTATGTGTGTGATTCATTTACTTTGAGCTACACACGTGGGTGCATGTGAAGTGTAGGTGGGTAGATGGGGTTTAGAATGGCAAGTATTTTGGTGGGGAGAGGGGCAGGTGATTCATGGGTGTATACAAGGTAGCTACAAATGATGGACTATGGAATCTAAACTGGGAAAGGAAGAAAATAAGAATGGGTTAAACAGAAAATGTGAGGTTTTTTGGTTTGTTTTGTTTTTAATTGCAGGTCTTCTTCCAATCTTTAATTTGCTAAGGAGCTCTGTAAATCTTTAGGAGAGAAAAATAGTGTTCGTGTCCTCATTTTTTCTTTTCTTCTTTTTTTTTTTTTTTTTAAAGAAAGAGCATGGGTAGGACGGGGAGAGGGACAGAGGGAGAGCGAGAGAGAAACCTAAGCAGACTCCGTGCTGACTGTGGAGCCGTCATGACATGGGGCTCGATATCACTACCCTGAGATCACGACCTGAGTTGAAACCAAGAGTCAGAGGCTTAACCGACTGTGACACCCAGGCACCCCCTAAATTATTTTTTAAATCATGGAAGTCTTTCTTCAGGGTTTCTCTCTGAGCTTGTATTCTTCTAAATAAATTAAGGAAAAGGGTGCCTTACACTTTTGGCTAAAGCAAGTATTAACATCGGGGATTATGATTTCATTTAAATTGGAGGGTTTTAATGCATATAAGAAAGGAGGGAGGTCTTAAGGGATTTTTAAAAAATTGCTCTGTAAGCTCTAAAAACGATTCTTAGATGTATCCCTTTATTTTTGTTAAAACAGACTGTTAACATCCTTATAAGTCATGCAGATTTATAATCATAGCCATATAATAAGATAATTACTATATGGACAAATAAAGAAAGATTTTCAACCATTGGTGTTTTTTTTTTGTCTCTTTTTCTCTCTTGGATATTACAGATGACCATGGATGAAAAATATGTAAACAGCATTTGGGACCTTCTGAAAAATGCAATTCAAGAAATCCAGCGTAAGAATAACAGTGGTCTTAGTTTTGAGGAGCTCTATAGAAATGCTTATACAATGGTTTTGCATAAACATGGAGAAAAGCTCTACACTGGACTAAGAGAAGTTGTTACCGAACATCTCATAAATAAGGTATCCAACTTTAAAGGACTATTGCTAATTATATGGAATCTAGAAAATCCTTTATATACTGTCTTGTACTTTGACTAGAAATATTAGTTTTAAAGGCTCCAGGAAGCCTATAGAAATAGTAATTAATGGCTATATTATAAAATCTCACTCAAAACTTATAATCAGCTAAGTAACAATTTTTGATAATTGAGGGAAGATGAAGTTTGTGATTTATAATATAAATACATTCTCTGTAATCATAATTAAGTAAACAAACTTTCATTAGTTTACAAATGCTTGTTTATTAATGTATGAATTACAGATGATTACTTTTTCCTTAAAATGCTTAACCAGTCAGTCCATTTTATCTTTCTCTACTTTCTCTGTATATTTGAAAATAATAAAACTACATTGTTTAAAAAAATACTGTCTAGGAATTTACACCAGTTGAAATTGACATTATTTTAACTGAGTTTTATAGTAAGTGTGAAGTTTTTTTAAAAAAAGATAAATTAGTGTTGGGCTATTAAAATTATAAAATATTTCTTTGGTTCTAAAAATATGTTTTTGCTTTTTTAAAATAAATGTTTATATAGAGCAAACTCTTCTATTGCAAGTATTTCTTGCTTTAAGATTGTCAGATAAAATGTAAAATACCACAGATAAATAAAAACTTCTCAAAGTTTTTGTGTGGTATTAGGGTGTTCGTTTCTTTTAAATTTTATTTTGAAAAAAATGGAAAAGTTATACCAAATAGTACAATGATCTCTTGTATTGTAGATTCACCAGTTGTTAACATTTTGCCACATTTTTGCTAATCTTTCTATTGATCCTTGTTATTATTACTATTACTGATATTACTATTATTGCTGAAGAATTAGAGAACAAGTTTTAAATTCATTTACCCTCAAATACTTTGGGATGTTTCTCTTAAGAACAAGGAAATTGTCTCAACCAAAGACTGATGTTCAAAATCAGGCAGTTTAACATTAATATAATACTGTTACCTAATATAGTCCACATTCAAATTCATCAGTTGTCCTGTGTAGCAGTGATGTCCTTTATAGCAGTTTGTTTTCTGATCCAGGAGCCAATCCAGGATCACACACTCAGTTCCTCAGCTTCTTGTCTTTCAGCACATTGACATTTTTGAAGAGTATAGGTCAGTTGTTTTGTAGATTGTCCCTCGGTTTTTGGTTTGTCTGATTGTTTCCTCATGACTAGTTTCAGGTTATGCATTTTTGGCAGGAATAATACATAAGTGATGTTGTGTCCTCAGTGCATCACATCAGGAGGCACATGATGTCAGTTTATCCCATTATTGGTGATGTTAACTTTGATCACTTGGTGTCCGCCAGATTTCTCCACTGTGAAGGTACCTTTTTTCCCTTTGTAATTCATAAGTAATTTGTTCAGATATATTTTGAGACTGTATAAATATCCTGTTCCCCAAGAAACTTTCATGTGATGGTTCTAGCATCCATTGATGATTCTTGCATGAATCATTATTACTGTGGTGGTTACAAAATAGTTACTTTCTATTTCTACTATTCCTTCCATAATTTCTTTCTCTTACATGGGATTACAGGAGCAGGTAGCTAGTATCTCATGAAGCAAGGTGATTGTGTTCTTCATGCAACCAACAGTTTCTTTAGTGCCTACTCTGCACAGCTTTCTAGGAAAATACAGTGGGTATACAGAGATATGATATCCCTTGTTTGTACTGTGATGTGAGAGATGATGCAGACCTTTAGCTCATAGTGTAAGGCATTGTATAATTAAGTGGCAAATGAATTGAATAGGCAATAAAAGGCTTAGGAATTCCAATGAGGGAGAGATTATCCTGGGCTGTAAGATTAAATGGGAAAGTATCAGATTGAACTGAGCCATGACACATTTGGGATATAAGGGAACAATGTGGAAGGCATTCCAAGATGGCAGATCACTTAGGTGGTAAATAGAGTTTGATTGAGGTATATAATAATTTATGGGGATTAGTGGATTCTAATATAAAGGTGGTTTGGGAACAGACTGGAGAAAAACTTGAATGCCAAGCTAAGGAATTTGGGCTTAATTAACAGTAGAAGTTTATTGGAGGTTTTTAAGTGGATGATAATGTGACAGAATATTTTAAGAAGATTAGGATAAAAATGATATAAATGTAGAATTGGGAGGGTGTTTGCTAGGAGCTGGGGAGGACCTGGAAAAATTTGAGTAAAGTGATAGGCTAGACATGAATGGATAGAGGAGATGACAGATACTGTTTTAGATAATATTGGAGATTTTTACAGTTGGAAGGTACCTTCAAAATCATTTTATATGTGAGGGAAATTGAGTTTGAGATCATCATAAAATGCTCACCTAGAAATACCCTGTGTATAGAGATACACAGGTTTAGGGCTTGAGCAGGAACTCAAACTGAAGATCAAGACTGGATGTTTGGTAGCATGTACACTGAGGAAGAAGTATTGGAGTTCAGAGAACAAAAATCCTAGAGCCAAAGGATGAATCTTCAAAAGCAAACTATGGTATGTAAGTGTGGGAAATGAAGAATACTAATTTAAGAAACTTGGCATCAAAAGAAGGAAGAAATGCGAGTGTAAGAGTTTTGCTTAAAACTATTGAAGGAGAGATGATTGGAGCAACTGAGTTCTTGGATATGGAGAGAGTACGGAATTGAGAACAGAGAAGTAAAGGTAGAATAAAGGCATGCTCTCATTTGCCAGAGGTTCTATAATGAATGATGGTAGTGGTCACAACTAACTCTTTTTTTTTTTTTTTTTAAGATTTTATTTACTTATTTGACAGAGCGTGCAAGCAGGGGGAGAGGGAGAGAGAAGCAGGCTCTCCGAGGAGCAGGGAGCCAGATGCGGGACTCCATCCCAGGACCCTGGGCTCATGACCTGAGCCGAAGGCAGTCGCTTAATCAACTGAGCCACCCAGGCGCCACCCACAACTATTATTTAGCATTTCTGTGTGCTAGGTTCAGTTCCAGTGCTTTTATCTGTGTTAGTGGTCACAACCTAATGAGCCGGATATGACTATTCTCTTTTACAAGTGGAGAAACCAAGGCACAGAGAATTTAGTGATTTGTTTAGATGCACATAGGTAGTAAGTGGCCTAGCTGGAACAGTATTCGGGCAGTGTGGTTTCAGTCTGAGTCCTTGACTCCTCTGTAGATCTGCTCCTGAGGCATAAGGAATGGATCAAGATGCAATAAACACGATGAAATTGAGGGTGCAGGAGAGGCTTCGAGTAAATTGGCTCAGTGTTTTTAAAGCTGTAGTCCTTTAAATTCTAGTTCTTGGTTTATTTATAATTAAAATGAAGGAGCTAGCAGTAATATCTCCTGAGATTCTTTAGTTCTAAAACTATTACAAATTAATAATTAAGCCATGCATCTTCTGAAAATGAGATGAAGAGACTTGGAGTAGCCCTTCTTGGGAATAGGAATTGGCAAGTGAGGAAAAAGATAGCTCAGTAGGAGTTGGCCTGAATGTGTGATTTGCCTTTTTTGTTTGTTTTTAGAAGCTTTGCTTTGCAGCTTGGGCACAGATGCAGAAAAAACATCTGTAGTTATGTGCTGTGTTGAGAATTGGCTCATCCAAAAAGTGAGGAAAGGAGGGGAGACCAGATTGGGAAGTCAGTGTTTAAGTGATTTTTGGACTCTGAAACATGGTTAGGTAGAAATTGAAGTCATGTGAACAATAATTCTATGGTAACTATAAGAGCTTCAGCATATTTGTGAGTTGCTTAAAGTGGTCCCATATCTCAGGTTAACTCTTATTTCAAAATATAGGCAGTTCCCTATAATATGTTGCAGAGAACATGTATTCAAGTTAATTGTGCTAAAGAAATTATATACACTAAATTCTTTTTATTTCTGTTACGTAGGCATTAGTCACTCATCACCAGCATCTGAAAATGTTCTTTAATTTTTTCTTTCACAAATGCTCATTTGACCAGTTTAAACTAGTCAATTTCTGGCTAGGAAATGTACCAATACCAGTATATCTAATGATTGATTTCCTTATTTCAGTTGAATTAAGTTTTTTAAGCTTTGCTAGTATCTATGCTTTCATTTTTGTGTTTTCCATTTATCTTACTTCATTCTTACTCTTACGAAAACTTTTAATAACCATACAAATAGAGTACTACTGTATGAAGGGGACACAGCCCAAAGAAATTTGTTAACTGACAGGCAGAGCCATTATACAGTGGCCTAAATGTGCCCTGATGTAGGAAGTCTCAGTTTTTTCTACCAAATGTGCAGAAGTGTAGTTTGCATAATTATTGCCAGTTTGTACATTGCACTTTCTGACTAGGTGAGAGAATGGTTCAGGTTCAGGGTTCTGTGGTATGAAAGTAACACGTCTTCAGTCTCACAGTGTATTCCTTTTTGTGGTTCGGAAAGCCTTACTCTGTGGTCTAATCATCAAGGGTTTTTTGTTGTTGTTGTCTTCACTGTGCTTTTAGCACTGTCCTGAACTACGTAAGCAATAATACTTTTTTCAAAGCAAAGTTATTTTCTACTGAAGTGAACATTTTAGTGCTGTGGTATATAGGCAGCCAGGACCTAGTTTTTCACGTTGAGCGATTCAAATGAAATGCAATTTTTATGCAGAGTCGTTGCTAGTACCCTGGTTGCAAGATGAGAATAGTAAACATCTGAGGAAGATCTTTTGTAAAGCAGAATGGCACAAACTATCAGGGCAGATGAATGGAGGAACTTCTCTGAGATGAAGGAAGCTGATTGTTGGCTTTAGAAGTGAGTTCACAAAATTGAAGCAGGTATAAAAAAGCTGAATGCTTTTCTCTTAACTTGGTAGTATATTCTTCCTACCTCTAGAAGAATGTTCCCTTTGAGGAACAAAGGACCCAAAGGAATTCAGTGAATTTCTCTAGACCACAAAGCAAAACTTAGAGTGTGATATGGCCCTTGTGCCTCTCCATAAGAAAGAAAAATTAAAAAATCTCATTTTGGTAAATATGAAAACATTTCAGAATTTACAGGGATTATCTTCTCTTTAACATTTGTTTCTATAAATAAAAGCGTGGTTATACTGGAGGAAAAAAGTTCTACTTTCTAGTTTTAAGGGTTTTTAAATTATAGATCATTTTGTCAAAGCCTCAAAAATACCCATATAAGACTTCTTATTACATAATTCAACATTCAAAAGTATGTTATTTGCCAGTCTCTGACTTAGGTATAAAAAATATGTTGGAATGCATTTGACCCCTGCAGTCATAGAACAGTTAAACAAGTAAACAAATGTTTAGTTATGAAACATGGTGAAGAAAACAGGATACAGTGATAGAGAAAAACGATGCGGGCAACTACATAGGCCAAGAAAGGACTCTTTGAGTAAGAGGGGACTTGACGAATGAGAAGGTGCTCATGAGTAAAGTGCTCATGAGAAGAGCATTCCAGGCAAAGGGGATGGCTGTAGAACATTTTTTCTTTACAGGACCAGATCGTCAATATTTTCAGCTTCCTGAGCCATACATTCTGTCGGCAGTTCCTCAACTCTCTCCTGTTGCAGCGCCACAGGAGCAATAGACCATATGTAATGAATGAATGTGGCAGTTTTCCAATACAACTTTATTGTAAAAAGACAGCAGGCCATGCTTTGCCAGTCCCTGGAATAGAGAAATTGAAAACAAAGCCTGTCGTGAATGGGGAATTAAGTATTGGCAGTGGGGAAGAATGGGACCAAGATGAGGTTTGAAGAGCAAGTCATTGAAACCATGGTATAAGGGCTTCCTACTTAATTATATGTACATTAAGAAACCATTCAAGAATTTTAAACAAGACAGTGACATGATCTGATGTAGATTTTTAAAATCTTACTCGGGTTGCTGTGTGATGCATAAATTTAGAGGACCCAAGAGTTGAAGTGAGGGGAGTAGGAAGGAATAACCCAGTAATTCAGGTGAGTGGTAGGGGTGATTTATACCAGTGTAGTGACAGTGGGGATAGAAGATTTCAGATTCAGGATACTTTGAATGTAGAGAGATTACTTCTGAATAGATTGGTTGTAGGAAATGAGGAAGAATCCAAGAGGACTCCTAGGTTTTTGGTTCTTGGGCAACAAGGTGTTCCATTTTTTTAATACAGGTTTGGGGTAGAAAAAGGAGCTCTGTTTGAACAGGTTAATTTTAAGATGCCAGTGAAATTGGATATGCAAATCTAGTTGTCTGAGAAATTTGGACAGGAAATGTAAGTTTGGAAATTGTGAGCATATAGATGAAGTCACACAGAAAAGAGAAATGAGGAATTTAATCCCGAGGAATTAAAACATTTTAGGTAGATTTGAGGATTGCAATGGAAACTGAAAAATGACCAGATCCAGCTCTGACCTCAGAGCTGTGGTTTTCATAACCGTTTTGTCTCTATGTGTTTGTGTGTGTGTGTAATGGCTAAAGACCATTTTAAATTTAAACGTAGTACCATTCAGTTCTGTTACTTGTGAGTAGGGTCAGGTAAGGGTGGAGCCATCTCCCCCGCCATCTCCTCCCCCCCCCCCCCCATTGGCTTTATTGAGGTGTAACTGACAAAATTTTAAGATATTTAAAGGGTCCTGTTCGGTTTTTTTGGAGTCCTCTTTTAAAAGATTCCTGTTTGGGATTTAAACTTGACAGAGTCTTTAAGCTCATAGTAAAGTAACTGAGGACTTGCTTTTACCTCTTCTATCCACTGATGAACACTTCATGTTTAATAATAATTTAAAAGTAGCTGCAGTGGAAAAAGTACTGGGTAGAAAGTGGGGAGAACTGGACTTTTTTAGGCCTAA
The DNA here is from genome assembly GCF_011800145.1 of Mirounga leonina. Taxonomy (NCBI): domain Eukaryota; kingdom Metazoa; phylum Chordata; class Mammalia; order Carnivora; family Phocidae; genus Mirounga; species Mirounga leonina. The sequence continues at coordinate 13,398,616 of NW_023270377.1, forward strand.
TTCTGCTACTACCAGTCTTGAACAAATTACTAGACTTTTCTGGACTTCAGATTATTAATTTATAAATGAGATTGGGATTGGTTTTATTAACCTAAATGAGCTTTAAAATTATATAATGGTTATGTATCTTGATAATTTTGTTTTTTTTAAGACTTAGGAAGATTATAGTTTTTTAAAGTTTACTGTTGTCCTTTCCTGTGCCATAATACATATTTAGAATAAAAACACTTCCATTTTTAATTGTTTCTTAAAATCGGGAGAAACTTCCTTTGGTTTTAATGTGGCAAGAACTTTATTCCAGTTTTGTGATGCTTAATAGGTCTCTTACATTTGCCTTACGCTTAATTTTCTCTCTCAAATTATTACTCTGTAATAATTAATATGGTAACCTCATAAATGAGCTAATTCTGTGAAAGTTTGAATAAAAAAGATGTTGACTTTTTAGCTCTACTTAGAAACAGCTTCTTGCTAAAAAGAACATTTAAGTGGTTTTTAAAGTCTTTTTATGAGCACTGGGTGTTACATGTAAGTGATGAATCACTAAATTCTCCTGAAACTAATATTACACTATACATTAACTGGAATTTAAATAAAAACCTGAAAGATAAATAAAAAAGAATTCATCCTGTAGATATGTTTAAATATGTATATAAAAAGTATTTATACTAATATTTATTGTAGCATTGTACGTAAATGCTTTAAAAAAGGCTGAAAACAATGTTCACTAATTGTGAATAAGTGGAATTATATCCACACAATGGAAAAAAAAAAAGTCTTTCTATCCATATATCCTGTTACTTCAGATAATCTCTTACTTTGGGTGGAAGGCAGAATAAGGGAGCTTGATCCTGCTGACTTTTCATTCATTTAGAAAACTTCCCGTCGAGGACCTCTTACGTTCCAGGCACTGGTCTAATAAGCATTTGCATTATGTCAAAGGTCCCTGCCTTTGGGGAACTTATGTTTTAGACTTAAGCACTTGAATCTGTGCCTAGTAATCTGATCAATTCTAAGCACTTTGTTTTACAGGTAGAGAAACTGAAGCTTTGAGGAATAGTTTGAATTTTTAATTGGCTTTCTTGTTTGAGGTTTTTTTGTTTTGTTTGTGTGGTAAACTGAAGTCTTTTTGTGAAATAACACCCTATTGCTTATTTTTTTATGTAGAGTTTCATTTGCTGAAAATGATGTCTCTGTGTAAACTGTTTTTTTCAGTATATTGATTTTTCTCCCATTTTTGAAGTGAGAAAGAGAAGAGCCAGAATTTTAAATATTATGTTTATTCACCAGTAAATTAAAGTGTTTCTGTGAGGGTACTGATTGCATGTGGAAATAAAGTTGGTATTCTTGGTAAGCTCTGGACTATTTTGTAAGCCAGTTACTTAATAGCTTATATAATAAAGCTTTTTTAGTGCTTTTCCTTTCTAGGCAAATGTGAATGACTCTAGAGTGTTGTTTTTTTTTTTTTTAATGGCATTTAAGTACAAAATATAAATATAATGATTGCAGTGAATTATAAAAGGACGTTGATAGAAACACTCAGGAATAAAATTTTTGTTAGCAAAGACAGATTCAGTTCAGAGGCCCACAGATACTGAATCTCTTGTGTTTCATCTACCAAAAAATAATAAGACACTATGCCTGTCAGCAAGAATCTTCCAATTTTAGTGAGGTAATCAGATTTGAAGGAGAATTGTTTTGCTTGAGGAATTCAGGGCAAAGTAGAAAGAGGAGGTCACTTTTGATAAGCCTTAAAGGATTATTAAAGATTCATCATGTGAACAAAGGCAAAAGATAGTCAAGAAAATGGCATGAGTAAAAAAGGCAGGTAGGCATGAGCACAGTCAGGTAAGATCAGTGTAGGTGGAATATAAAAGGCTTCAAATACATTTGTTGGGAATGAGAGTGGTAAAGTTGGTTGGACTAGATTTTGAAAAACATTATAGGGGATTTGGGTTTTATCCTGTAGGTGGTGGGAGCCATTGGTTTTTTAAGTCTTCAAAAGAGACTGACTGAAGATTAGTAGGCATGCCATCTTCAGTGCTTCATTGTCGCATATCTTTCATTCTCCTGCCATCTTGTCCTTTTTTTCTAACTTTAAGTTGTTGAAGGAAACAGAACCTATTACACTGAATATTGGAGTTGCTTAGGGTGATGACAGGAGGAAGGCTCTGTCTGAGTTTAATGAATATGATTTGGAAGAGTGACTTGAATATGAATAGAGTAATCCCCAAAGAGGAAGAGATTTGGGGGGGATAATGTAGGGGATAGAGATTATTAGAGAGTCAGGAAGATGGCAACCGTGGGATAGGAGGGGCGTAAGAAATTGAGTAGCTTCTACTTTAAAAGGATTGGAAGAGAAATGATGTTGGGGAGAGCCAAGCTTAAGGTGTTACTTTATTTGATAAATTCACACATGTGGTAAATATCAGCTATTCCCCCTTAAATTGTTGTGTAGACTGTAAGCACTGTGAGGGCGGATACCCCTTTCTATCTTGTTTTCTGTTGTATTTTCTAGTAATGTTCTCTTAATATTTACAAAAAAGCAAGTGACCAACCTAGGACCTGTCTTACTCATCTTTTTTCCTCCTGCTCCTTCATGTAGTTGGCACTCAATAATTGTCTATTGAAATGAATCCCAGAGAATACTAGCAGTCAAATGGAAACCATGCTTTATATTCACCAGCTGCCAAATTCTGTTTTGTCTTCCAAATGTGCTTCTACCTACCCAAGTTAATTGCCGAATCCAAACCCTGTTAAAGCTGAGTATATTTCACCATTTAAAAGCACAGTGAAAATTTTGGGCTACATTATCTCTCATTTTTTGAGATGAGTCTGTCTGTCTGCTGGGAGCCAGATCGTGTGGTCCTGTGGAACTTTGGGGTTTTTCTTCCCTCATGTTAATCAAGAGAACAAAAAGACTAATTGCCATATTGCCATGTTTTGTGTATGTTTTACTGCGTATTCTGTCAGTGGCCTTGTCCAAAGTTTAATTATGGTACTAATGCTATAATGGCTTTTAATGTATATCTTTTATCTTAACCATTGTGAATGTAATACAAGTGATAGATAATCCATGTCCTTCTATGGTATACTACTTTGTTTTGGTTTTCCAACCATTAGGTAAAAAGCTACTGGTTTTCATGGCACTACTTTGTACTCCTAGAGAAATCCTGATTTTACTAACTTTTCTTTTTAAGTTAATATTTGAACTTTTTTTTTAAAGTGATGCCAAATTTATATGATTTCTTACTTGCTTTAACATGTAGCAGATATTCTTTATGCATGAAATTATAAAAATACGTTGTCGTAATTCTCACTGTGTGCCCCTGCTTTGAGCCTCATGATTCTCTAGTGCTATTCATTGTATTCTACTTTGTATTAAGGTCATATGAATGCTAGTATTAGGCTCCTCTTTTCTCCCTTACCCCATAGAAATTGTAAAGTGGCTGAATGCATTTTCTATCCTCCATTGTGGCTAGCACCCTGCTTTGCTTGTTGGAAGTAATCATTAAGTATCTGAATTGACAGTTTGAAGAAAGATTTTTATGTATTCTTTTAAATTAAGAGCTTCATTTTGGATACTTACAGAGTGAATGGGGAAATATTGCCACTAGGAATGAACTTTATGTTGAAATTACAAGTAGTGTGCTCTTTGTAAAATGCTTAAACTTACATTACTGAGTATATATATGTCAGTAAAATTACTTACAGAAGAATCTTCTGACAACAATCAAGAAGCAAGTTTTCCCTGTAGTAGCTATTTTACTCTTTTGTCAGTGATAGTGGTATGATTCCTCTGATTGAGACTGCCACCTTTTTTTCTAAAAGTTAGTGAAAATAATGAGAAATAATACTGTCAGTCTAGAAAATATCAAGAGGGCAGTGAATTTTATATCATTCAGGAATCTCTTGTCATTAGTGAATTCTTGGAAGGTTTAAGATATCTACAAAAGTTAAGATTAATGCTCCTCAGCTTAGTAGAAATTTGCTTTGAAATACAAAAATCTTAAGGTTGTTATGTATTATGAGAGAGACCAATATCTGTTCACCAAATTTATATTGAATATACAGATAATAGGATGTTAGCTGCTTGACAAACTCAACTTTATAGAGTAAAAGGATTCCTTCCAGTTAATGGAGAAATTTCTGTTTTTTAGAAGAAAGGAAAGCAAGAATCAAGTGGAAATTGAGAGCTTAGGAAGTACTGTATAAAGTGTGTAAGCATATGTATGTATATATATTTTGTGTTAACATGTTTCTCAAAATCTAAGGCACTTGGGAGTGCAGATCCTGATTCAGTAGGACTGACCTAGGACCCAAGATTGTGTGTTTCTAACAAGCTGCAAGGTGGTGGTGGTGATGATGATGACAGTCTTGAACATGATCCTGTTCTGTGGACCACACTTATAGAGTAGCAAGATCAAATATTTATGTGATAATAATATGAATATGTAATACCAGGAGTATTATGGTTGTAGCAACTGCTATGTTTACTGTGGGCTGGGCCCTGTTGTAAGCATTATTTGTGTATTAACTCATTTTATCCACACAACAGCTCCTAGAAGTAGGTGTTGTTATTATTCCTCTTTTGTAAAAACTTAATACACAAAGAAGTTACTGGTGGTTATATATTTACCAAGTGTTGGATCTGTGGTTTGCATCAGGCAGGCAAGCTTTTCAGCATCTGCACTCCTGTGCTGCCACTATTCACTATATATGACTGTTACCTAAAAATAGCAAAATATTACACTATTTCTTTTTAATCTTTTAAATCAAGAGTTCTCGGGGCACCTGGGTGGCTTAGATGGTTAAGCGTCTGCCTTAGGCTCAGATCATGATCCCAGGGTCCTGGGATCGAGCCCCACATTGGGCTCCTGGCTCAGTGGGGAGTGTGCTTCTTCCTCTCCCTCTGCCTCTCCCCCTGCTCATGCTCTCTTTCTCTTATCTCTCTGTCTCAAATGAATAAATAAAATATTAAAAAAAAAATAAATCAAGAGTTCTCAGGAGAAAGGGAAGAGCTGTGGAGCTTTTTAAAAACTATTTATGTCAGATTAGGAGAGATGTCTTCTGTGCTCCATGGTTTGGCTTCCATGGAGATTGACTTCTGTAGGTAGCCACTTTTATTGACAAGTTTATGTCACATCACTCTGATGTGATGAAAGTTTTTTGAGCTCTTCAATAATAACTCTTTAATGACATTCCTTAGAAAAACAGGGTTTACATAACTGGTAAAATTTGTAAAGTGACACCCCCCCAGATCACATGTGTTGGGACCCTGAAAAAATTCAGATGTAAGTGGGAACTTAAGTGCTATTTTTGATCATGTAAATGTTGCATATTTATGTAAATAGTTTAGTCAGATGAAATAAGCAGTATTTGTTTCAGAATTTAGAGACAGAAAGGTACTTAGCAGACATCCTGTGGCTCTTAGTTTTTTTTTTCAAACAATGGAAAATGCCACTTTTTAAATCCCACAAAACTAATATAAATCAAATTTACTCAGGGAAAATGGAGCCTGCCCTGCAGTAGTACTAAGACATCTTAGTGGAGCAGGATGTGAATGCCATTGTTCTAGTGAACCCCAGTGATGTATACGGGTAAGAGGAGCTTACAGACCAGATAGGTTAACTAACTTATTCAAAGTCCTAGTTAGTAATTGCCCTGGAAAGTTGTCTTCAAATACTAACTTGATTGTTTTAATTTTGAGTGATTGTTAAAATACTACAGATTTCTAGGAGATTACACCTTTTAAAGTTTTAGTTTCTCTGTGGTATTTTGTAAATGTTTTACGTATAATTGGCATGTGCTCCATGTTATTCATGACCCACTTTGTGTTTTTTAATACACTGTGTATTTCGGTGCAAAATAATGCTAAATACATTATTTATGTACTTCAGAGATTTGTCTGTATTTGAATTAAATATTGTCCTGAGTTTTGAGACTTTTTAAGAAAGAAGTCATTAATTTTCTGTAGTCCATATCGTTATTAATTATATGGCTCATTACTAGTTTCAGTGGACTTTAGAGCTAAAATCTTTATAATTAGTTTTAGCCAGTGAATTTCTTTGTGTTACCTAAACATTTAATTAGGCTGGGATTTTGCCCAGGCATTGAAACTTAGAGAGTGAAAAAAAATTGTAATTAATGGTTTAATTGTGTGTGTTGGTGGCGGGGGTGGTGGGAGAGACTGTGCCAATTATTAATGTCTTTTGACTTTCCATCCAGCCAAGAGCTTCTGGCAGGGTTGGCCTCCTTGTCAGTCCATTAAGATATTTGGATAAGAAAACTCAAGGGCAAAGACTGGGAGCTTGTAGGTCTTAGGCATGCTTATGCCTACTGGCCTCTCTTGTCATCCTCCTTTCTATTCTCCTCTTCCTTTTGCCAGTAATTTGATTGATTTGAAGATGTGTTTCTTGCAACTTGGACATTATCAGTGAGCAGATTTTATCACAATGTTGAAAAATAAACCTTTTCTTTTGACTTAGTAATTCCACTTTAATCTTTGCTGAGAATGTAATTAAAAGGACAGGGAAGGGACACCTGGGTGGCTCAGTCGGTTAAGCGGCTGCCTTCAGCTCAGGTCATGATCCCAGGGTCCTGGGATCGAGTCCCGCATCAGGCTCCCTGCTTAGCAGGGAGCCTGCTTCTCCCTCTGCCTGCAGCTCCCCCTGCTTGTACTCTCGCTCACTCTCTCTCGCCTATGCTCTCTCTCTCTAGCAAATAAATAAATAAAATCTTTAAAAAAAAAAAAAAAAGGACAGGGAAAGTTGTGTTCACAGAAATGAGGACTGTAGTATGCCAATTTGAATTATTCCAGAGTCATTCATAAGTTGACACTCCTGAAGTAATTAACAATTCTTCCACTGTTTGGCATTCAAGTTGCCTTTTTTTTTTTTTAAGATTTTATTTATTAGAGCGCGGGAGAGAGTACGAGCTGGGAGGAGGGGCAGAGGGAGCTAGAGAAGCAGATCCCCACTGAGCAGGGAGCTCGTCTGTCCCTGGACTCAGTCGTGGGACCCCGGGATCGACCTGAGCCGAAGGCAGATGCTTAACCAACTGAGCCACCAAAACCCCTCAAGTTGCTTTTAAGAATGAACATTGTGGCATCCTAGCTTAAGTTTATGATATATAATAATAAAACGGCCCAACTTGAGAATCATAATTGTTGTGAGCTTTAAAAAGTCTCTATCAATAGAATTAGCCTTTTATTTTCATATAGAGTTCTGTAAATTTTAGCCCATGTGTATAGATTAATGTAAATGCTGTCATAATTAGTACAGAAAATTACCACAGAGGACTCCCTGTTTTCCCTTTATAGTCACATCCTCCTCCTACCCCAAGATTTGGCAACCACTGGTCTATTCTGTCACTGGTTTTGTTTTCTCAAGAATGTCATGTAAATGGAGTAATACAGTCTGTAACCTTTTTAGACAGACGTCTTTCATTCAGCATAATTATTTTGAGATTGAGCCAAGGTGTTGTATGTATTGGTAGTTTGTTCCTTTTTTATTGCTGAATGATACATTCTATTGTATGAATGTATTACCATTTACATAACCATTTACCTGTTTACTTGTTGAATGAGTTTTGGATTGTATGTAGTTTTTTGTGATTATGAAGAGAGCTGCTGCGAACATTCCTAGGTTTTGTGTGAATGTAAGTTTTCATTTCTCGAGGATAAATACCTAGGAGTGGGATTGCTAGGTCATATGCCAGACTGTTTTCCTCTAGGGCTGTGCCGTTTTGCATTCTCACTAGCAATGTCTAAGAAGAGTTCTAGTTTGCTTGGCTTCTTTGTCAGCACTTGGTATTGTCAGTATATTTTATTTTAGCTATTATAATGGATGTGTAGTAGTATCTCATTTTTAAAATTTTCATTTCCTTAATGGCTAGTGTTGTTGGACATCTTTTCATGTGTAAAACTGCCTTTATATAACCTCTTCGGTGAAGTGTCTGTTCAAGTCTTTTGCCCATTTCTTAATTGTTTGCTTTCTTTACTGAATTGTAAGAGTTTTTATATCTATAGAGAGAGAGAGATTCTGGATACAGATAATTTGATATTTTCTCCCAGTCTGTAGCTTGTTTATTTATTGTTTTAACAGTGTCTGCAAAACAGAAGTTTTTGATCCTGATGAGGTCCATTTTACTATATTTTTCCTCTTACAGATCATGCTTTTGGTGTTATGTTGGTAGTTGCTTAAAATCTCAGATGACTTTTTCTTCCTATATTTTATTCTAATAGAATCTTTTTCTTTGAATTGCTGTTCTGCCTTGAAACTTTATAAGTAGATATTTTTCTCCTAAAGCAGAGGTTAATGTTGAATGTTGATCGTTCTTTAAAAAAATCAGGATTCAGAATTGTATCAATATTATTACAACTATACAAAAACATACTTGTGTTGAAGAAATTCTGCAAAGGGAAGGAACAGAAATGGCTGGTGTGTGGCTCTTAAACTGGTGGTTTCCTAATCCTGGCTGTTGTATGAGAATCACCTGGGTAGCTTTAAAAAAAGAGATGGTCTTTTCTTGGTCTTGGGTCAGCCCCAAAATCTTTTTTTTTTTTTAATAGACTTTATTTTTTAAATCAGTTTTAGATTCATAGCAGAATTGAGGAGAAGGTACAGTCATGTCCCGTATTTCCACTGCCTCCCCCACTATCAGCATCCCATACCAGAGGGGTACATTTGTTACAATGACTTATCATTATCACCCAAACTCCATAGTTTACGTTAGGGGTCACTCTTGGTGTTGTACATTCTGTATATTTTTAATGAATGTATAATGAAATGTATCCACTATTGTAGTACCATACGGAATAGTTGCATTCCCCTAAAAATCCTCTGTGCTCTTTCTATTCATCTTTCCCTCCACCCTAACTCCTAGCACCTGATCTTTTTCTTCTTTTGATCTTTTTATAGTCTCTTTAGTTTTGCCCTTTCCGGAATGTTGGAATGATATGGTAGGTAGTAGCCTTTTCAGATTGTGTTCTTTCACTTGGTAATACGCACTTATGGTGCCTCCATTTCTTCTCATGGCATAATGGATCATGTCTTTTTAGTGCTGAATAATATTCTGTTGTCTGTATGTACCACAGTTTATTGTTTCACCTACTGAAGGAAATTTTGGTTGCTTCCAAGTTTCGGCAATTATGAATAAAGCTATAAACATGTGAGTGTAGGGTGTTTGGACATAAGTTGTCAACTCCTTTGGTATTTATAGCAAGGAGCCTAATTGCTGGATCGTGTGGTAGGAGTACATGTGGTTTTGTAAGAAACTACCAAACTGTCCTCCAAGTGGCTGTGTATCATTTTGCATTCCTGCCGGCAGTGAGCAGAAGTGCTTGTTTGCTACATCCTCAGCAGCATTTGGTGTAGTCAGTGTTTTGGATTTTGGCTATTCTAATAAGAGTGTAAGGGTATCCCATTGTTTTAATTTGCAATTTCTTTCTTTCTTTCTTTTTAAAGATTTTATTTTTAAGTAATCTCTACACCCAACGTAGGGCTCCAGCATACAACCCCAAGATCAAGAGTTGCACACTCTACAGACTGAGTCAGACAGGCGCCCCTCAGTTTGCAATTTCTTAATCAGATGTTGGACATCTTTCAGTGTGCTTATTTGCCACCTGGCTGTCTTTTTTGGTGAGGTGGGCAGGTCTTTTGCCAATATTTTAGATTGGGTTTTCTTGGTGAGTTTTATTAATTCCTTGTATATATTGAGTAACAGTCCTTTACCAGATACACCTTTTGCAAATATTTTCTCTCAGTCTGTGTCTTGTCATCTCATTCTCTTGAGCAAAATCTGTTGCTCTCCAAGTGATTCTAATTCTCTGCCAGGTTCATGATCTACTGCTCTTGACTACTGTCTGTACCTTGCTTTGTGCAAGGCTAAGTGCCGTGAACAAGCCATAAGTTTTCAACTACTCATTTTAGCCTCGTTGTCACAGCTGGTCTCATCCTACTCTCAATTTCCATGGCTTTATTGCTTGTTTCTCCTTGTTTTGCCCTTCAAATTCCAGCTCTTCACCTGGGTGACTTTTTCGTAGCTTTTCTTATGTAATAATGCTGGATAAACCTGATCTGCGGGCCCCCTTTGGTACTGGTACAACCTCTCTCGCAGGGTCTCTTCCTGTTTGCCTTTGCTTATGCAAAAACTAATGGTGGTTATTAGGGTGTGAGATTAACAATGTTACTCACACACAAACTGACCCCAATTCCAAATTTTCTGTGTTCTGTTAACAGTTTGTAAAATAAGGGTTAAATCTTTTTATCCCCCACTTAATGTGTTTTTGGTTTATATGCAACCTTACCTCTTAAAAAGTCCATTTTAATCTTCATAAAGGTTGAATTTTCATCTCATTCCTACCTTTTATTATGTATATTTGAACAAATACTTGTTCACTCTTCATGTATCAGAGTAGAAGGACAGTTCTCTGAGGCAGCATTAGGGGAAGAATTATTTGTTCATAGAGTGATCTGAATAGTTAGAGGAGAAGGCAGCAAGTTTATCTAAAGCATTTATTTTATGTCTTACAGTCCTATGTCTGTGTGTGTGTGCATAATCACTCAAAAATAAATATAACAGTATGTCTGACAAGCAGGAGATCTTCTGGGGCACCTCTTAGAACTTCCATGTCCTGTGATAGAGGTTAATTGTTGTGAATGTATTTAATACCACTGAATTTTACACTTAAAAATTACTGAGATGGTAAAGTTTACATTATGTAAAAATGATGTGTCATTTCTGCTTAAGTCATTGGCCAAAGCTGATCCATGACCAACCACATCTAACTTCAACAGTAAAAATCAAACTAAATATAACAAAATTAATAGCAGCTATTTTCTGCTAAGTAAAATTCATTGTTATTGATTTGTCAGGATAATGTTTTGGAAGTATGCAAATAAAGCAGTTTTATCGTTTATGACACATTGTGCTAGTTGATCACATTTTTATTTTGTTGAAAGGCTGGTGTAAGTATAAATATTACATAAATACTTGAGATATTTTAAAGTGTATATAGATCAGTAATTTTAGGACACATGTCTTCTTTTGTAACTTTTAAAAATTTAAGTGGTCAGTTTTTCATTCATCTAACAGATATACCAAGTACATTTTTGCTTTCCAAAATTAGGGTGACTTTGTTAACATGTAACTTGACTTTATAATAGAATGGTATACAGAAGTTCACTTAAATCCTTAAGAATAATTAATTGCTAGATATTCTGATGTTCAGAATATATTTTTTTCATGTAGTACAGTTTCTCAGGTATTGTCATTAATTTAATTGCTACTCAAAATTCAGTGGTTCACTGAAAGAATATGAAGATTGGTGAGGAATTTTATAAATAGGCATATTTTCAGTTTGTAGGGGGTTTTTTAGTGTTAAGCTGTCATGGGAATTTGCATCTGACAAGTGCCAGACTTAACGAGTTGGAATAAATGACTTAGTATCCACTTTACAAAAAGTATTTAACACAGTACTGTCTACGAACCTACATGAGTGTTTATCACTTTTGATATAGTCAACATATTTATGGGTGACGTATTTTGAAGTCAAGGAGCTTATTAGTCTCATGAACAAAAGATTATATATAATTATGTGGTATAGACTAGTGGTTTTCATACTACACGTTTAGTACAACAGACATACTGTTTCATCACTAAAATCTCTTAACAGCTGTTTTTCCTCTAATATATAAGAAAAATTAGATACAGTTTTCTCAGTTTGAATTTATTCTCTCATTTGTTGGGAATAGTGTGTTTTGTGTTTTTTTGGTTTTTTTTTTCCAGTCTTTGGCACTTGCAACCACTTGTTTATACTCGTTTATACTAGTGCTAATATGCAGTGACACTTTATTTACTGTTTATAATTCAAGTTTATAGATATCTATATACTCAACACACATATTAAATAATTTGTTTCTCACAAAACACCATGACTTCAGATTCTCCCCAACCTAAAATGTTTAGTCACTACTACAGGTGTTTGGAGCTAGAACATGTCTGGTTAGGCTGGAATTAAGAGTTGAGCTAGACCATGGAGGATTGGGTGGGTTGGAATAATTAGAGAGGTTGGCAGTATAGTCCCCAAGTGTTCTGGGAACTTAGAGGACAAACTGCTTCTTCATGATAAAGATAGAACCAGAGTCTGAATTCTGTTTTTTAGTCAGTAGTCATACCATTGGACAGATAGCATAGCAGGAAGTAGTAGTAGTAGTCAGGAGCCTCTTATTGGAGAAGGTGGCAATATGCTTGTAGACTCTGGAAAGGAATTCCTGAAGCCTGAGTGGTCTTAGCAGGATTGCATTAGGAAGGCATTTCAGACTCAAGGCAACGTGATGTGCAGAGATAGGTATCCTGAAAAAGCTTAGCATGTTGGTGGTGGATCATGGTTTTGGAGGGTAGGATGAAAGAAGTAAAGGGTCTTCTAGATGCCAGGTGCTGTTCTAGGTGTGGGAAGCACACGTGGAAAAGACAAAATCCCTGCTGCTGTGGATCTTGCATTTTAGTGAGTGGAACAGTAAGTGAATAAATACGCAAAACAGGAGGCAGTGACAAGTACTGTGAGGAAAAATTAGTGTAGGGTGAAGAGTGGGTATAGAAGTTGTTGTTTGAAATAGGGTGGTCAAGAAAGACCTCTCTGGAAGTGAAACTTGGGCAGAAAAAATGGGGGCGTAAGCTGTGTGAAACGTGCAGAAGAAAGGGTAGAACACAGTTGCTGGACGCAGCTCCACGGTAGCCGGAGCATCCTGAGGTAATAGTTTATGCTCAGTGAGTGTTGACTGAGTGCCAGACACTGTTCTGAGTGTGTCACTAGTGTTCATTTAGCCCTTACAACGTTCTACGAAATGGATACTGTTTCACATGTAAGGAAACTGAGGCACAGACATGAAATAATTTACCCAGGGTGACACAGCTCGTCAGGCAGCTGGAGTTGAGCCCAGTAGTTTGATTCCAAAATCAACATTTTCAGCCATTCTACAAAGATGGGGAAGGGGAGGTGTAGTAGGAAATTTAGTTGGAGCAGTAGCCTGGGGCCAGTTCTCTGGGGCCCTGTAGTTCCTTATAAATATTTAGGATTTTATTTTGACTGTGATGTTAGGTTGTTGGAGGGTTGAGAAATGCCCAGGAGGTTGCTTTATGATTCTGGAGATCAGGAGATGGGTCTGGACTATACAACACATTTGTTAGTTATCTCTATTTAGGTTATATTATAGTTTAAAATGTTTCTTTTTCTTTTTTTTTTTTTAAGATTTTATTTATTTATTTGAGAGAGTGAGAGAGAGAGAGAGAGAGCACATGAGAGGGGGGAAGGTCAGAGGGAGAAGCAGACTCCCTGCCGAGCAGGGAGCCCGATGCAGGACTCGATCCCGGGACTCCAGGATCCCGACCTGAGCCGAAGGCAGTCGCTTAACCAACTGAGCCACCCAGGCGCCCTATAGCTTAAAATGTTTCTTCTGGCCTATAACCTATTTCTTTGATGTAAAATTGAAGATTCCACATCATTATTTTATTGAACAGATATGTGCATGTATACGTATGAGAGAGTGCATGTTGTGTGTGTGTGTGTGTGTGTGTGTAACAAACTTTAATGAACTCTTCTGTTAATAGGTGCGAGAAGATGTACTAAATTCATTGAATAACAACTTTCTTCAAACGCTAAATCAAGCTTGGAATGATCATCAAACAGCTATGGTGATGATTAGAGACATACTAATGTATATGGTAAGTAGAGCTTTTTTTGTTTTTCCTTTAAGAAGTTAGGCATTTCAAAACACAGTGTCTTTCTTCTTTCTGTCACGTTTAGTTGGATGGTACAGGTCAGTGCGGAAGGTGTTATTTTTTTAAAAAAACAGTATTTCCTTTGCAGGGACCAGCCTTAGCTTATATGAAATAGAATCTTAATTGTTCATATATTTAATGATTAAAATGGAAGACTGAAAGAGAAAGGTCTGATTTTTTTCTTGGTGTACAGCATTTGTACTTCAAAATGGAAAATGTTGAAAAACCTTACTAACATCTCTTTTTGAGTAACAGTGGTTGAATGACAGCATGAGAGATGAAAACTTAGTATTCTCTTACAAGTTTTTACGACCTAATGTTGTTATAGCTTCAGTGATGGGGATGTCATTTTATACAAATATGCTTGTAATAATTATACTCTTAATAGCTGCTGTCTGTCTTAATAAATCTTTGCAGTATATATGTTATTCAGATACATTTCCATTTCTTACCTATTACTACTGTTTTTTGTTTTTGTCAGTCTAGAAAAATAAATTCAGCAAGGCATTTTGGAAAACATTGACATGAGCTAAGCTGTTTAATAACTTTCAAGGAGATTAAACTGTCGACTTTTTTCTTACCTTTGTGTGATTATAGAATGAAGCTAGATTCATCAAGCTTAATTACTGTGTCAGTGCAAAATTAACAAGTCTAATAACTTTTCTTGTTACTTCAGTGTTTATATTTGGGAATTGGATGTAGGATTTTCTTCTAAGGTTTTACTCTCTGCTTTTCAAATTTTTATTTTCAGTTTCTTTAGTTTGATTTTAGCTATAATGGTGAGAGCATTTCCTAGTTTCTTTCACTTGATAGAATAAAGCAATGGTTGGAAAAAATTTCCAGTGAGAGCAAACAGCTGTGGAGTTTTTTGTTCTGCTCAGAGAATGCAGTCAGGCCTATTTACCCCTGGTTTTATAGGGCTTAGTGGCAAGGGAGTCAGGGAGAGGCTACTTCATTTTTCAGGGGTTGATAAAAAGTATAACAGTATTTAGCCTTTCTGAGCCTCATTTTCCTCTTCAGGATATAGATTCATTCTGTGCTGACATTTTGAGGTAAATGAGATAGCATGTGAAAACATATAGTGCCTAGGATATAATTGTGAAATAAGTTAGCTTATACTCTTCTTAAGTTCTGGATTTGATGAGTCTTTAAATTTTAACACTAACACCACTTGTAATTTCATGGTCCATTACTCTACTGATAAAAGAAGTTTTTAAAAATTATACATACACTCCTAACATAATTTTGTTTTAAAAATTCCTGTTTTATTTCAGTTCCTTTTGGGGGGTGCGGGTGGGGGAGGGGGTTCCCAAATGAAATGTCAAACCTTGAGTCCTGTTACGTGACCATAGTCAAGAAACTAGTTTATTCCTCAGCTTCCTCATTTATAAAATGAAAATAATATTGTGCTCATTGGGTAGGGTAGCCATGAGGCTTGAAGGTACCTTCAAGTACAGCACTTAATAGCACCTGGACCATAGTAATGTGCTCAGTAAAAATCCTTAATCACTAGGATTAGGGTTTCTTGTCCCTTCATCTTTTCATCAAACCCATCTGTTAGTACCACAGCCCTGGATAGACCCAGCAACTTACCTTTCCTGGGCCTCTGCTGGAGGAAACTCCACACAGGGTAGTCAGTGCCACTATTTGTCCTTTGTCACAAGCCTCCAGTTGACCCTTCATACTGTACAGTAAGTCTCATTTTCCCTCTACTAGTTTCTCTTCAAAGTTCCAGCTCTCCAGCCTCCTCACTCTTTTTTTTAAAGATTTTATTTATTTATTTGACAGAGAGAGACAGTGAGAGAGGGAACACAAGCTGGCAAAGTGGGAGAGGGAGAAGCAGGCTCCCTTTTGAACAGAGAGCCTGATGCGGGGCTCGATCCCAGGACCCTGGGATCATGACCTGAGCCGAAGGCAGACGCTTAATGCCTGAGCCACCCAGGCGCCCCATCCAGCCTCCTCACTCTTAAATGATCTTGCCTTCCACTTCTCAGAGGAAAGAGCAAGCATGGGGAGGTGGGGGACGGGAACCTGTGTTCAGGTTCTTCCCACTATATCTACAGTTTTATCTGTATTTTCTCCCTTTTGTGTTTTTCCTTTTCCCGCCTGTTTTAATGGAGGCATTGTCTCCCCTCGTTAAAGGCCAGTTTTCCTCCTGTGCTAAGCTGGATCACATTCCTTTCTACCTTGTCAAAACCCTGAAGTATTTTCAGGTTCTACCTTTTTACTGAGTCTTACTCATCAGCATGAGACATGTTCAGGCCACTCACCTCCTCAAAATAAAATTCTACTAAATCTTTTGTTGGGCCCCTGCGCTGCCTCCCAGGGTCTCTCATTGCCATTCACAGGCACATGTCTCATAAAAATGTTGACCCTTGGCTATCTCCCTTTTCTCTCATCTTTGATTCACTTTGAATATGTACCATTTAAGCTTCTTCCTCAGTTATGCTGTTCAGTCTTGCTCTTAGGAGGATCACCATGTCTGCACATCTCTGAAGGCAGAGATCACTGGGAATCCTCATGCTCCTTGATTTTTTTCCACAGCATTGGGCACTGTTGACTACTCTTTTCTTCTCACATGCTGGGTCCTTGGTTTCAGTGACATAGCACTCCTTCGGTACGCCTCCTGCCTTTCCGACTGTTCCTTCTCAGCTACTCCTCCTTCTCTGCACTTTAAATAGAGGCATTCTTAGGGCTTAGTAACCTGGACTTCCATCTCCTGGTTCATCTCAGTTACTACCACAGCTTCAATTAGTGCCTCTGTGCAGATGATTTCCAAATAGCATCTCCAGCCTCATTTTCTGAGATTCAGATTTGTTATATTCATTTGTCAGGTTGATAGCTACCTTTGTTGTCTGAGAGGTACTTCAAACTTGGCATTTCCAAACCAACGCATAATTGATATCATTCCATTTGTTCATGCCAGAAACCTGGGAATTACTCTTGTCAGTGTCTTCTCTTCTCCCCACATCATATATTTCTAGAATCTGCGATTTTTCCGTTTTTATAACTACCCAACTAGAAAGCACCTTCATTTCTCTCTCGGAGTATTCAGTGACTAGTCTTCTAACATTCACTCTGCTCCTTGCTCTTCTCTTTCCCATATTGCTCCTTAGAGTGATTATTTGAAAGCACATGATCAAGTTACTGCCCTGCTGAAATTCTTCTCTCTCATCTTGAAATCTTCACGTCTTCTGTGTGGAAATGTTTCTAGAATGTTTCCTCTCTTTATGTGATTTGTTCCTACTTACCCTTTAAGTCTTAGCTTAAATTTCTGGTAAGCTTTCCCTGACCTGCACTGTGTACGGCCTACTGCTTGCAGTTGCTCTCATTGTACCCAGTGCTCTTCCTTTGTAGCATTTATCACAATCATTATTAACGAGTGTTTAGGGCCTTGTTTCCCCATTAGACCGAACTTTATGAGGAGAGGCCAGGGTCTTGTCACCACTGTATCTGCAACACCTAGCACGGCTCCTTGCACAAACTAGGCACTCACGTGTGACTTGAATAAATAAATGCACACAGAATCTTTTTAATAGATCATAGATTACACTTTTACAAAATGCTTTTTAAAAATATGCTATTGTCTGTCTACCTTCAGCTCAGATCATGATCTCAGTGTCCTGGGATCTAGCCGCATCTGGCTCCCCGCTCAGTGGGGAGTCTGCTTCTCCCTCTGCCCCTTTCTACCTTGTGCTGGCTTGCACGTGCCAGCACTTTCTTTCTCAAATAAGTAAATAAATAAATAATCTTTTTAAAAAATATGCTGTCGTTGGGGTGCCTGGGTGGCTCAGTCAGTTAAGCATCCGACTCTTGATTTCAGCTCAGGTCCTGATCTCAGGATCCTAGGATCCACCCACATAGGGCTCCCCGCTCAGCAGGGAGTTTGCTTGTCTCTCTGCGTCTCCCCCTGCTTGTGCTCGCTCTTTCTCAAATAATAAAATCTTTTAAAAATACATGCTGTTGAGGATTTGGAGAGAAATTAAAGTGTTGTTGATATCTTCACATTCCACAAGATAGAATCCTTTTATTTTCATAGTCTTCATTCTCTTTATTTTGCCTTTTTATGCTTAGTATTCTGGGCTTAAGTAAGTAAGTCCTTTTTAAAATTAAGGTAAAATTTTATACATTGAAATGTGCAGAACTGGAGTTAGAAAATTATTTTGACAAACATATGCATTTATGTAACTAATACTTTGGTCAAGAAATATAAATGCTTTTAATTGCCAGAAATCTAAAGACTTTTTCCTGTTGATGTCTGCATTTTCTTTGAAGAGTTTTACCCTCATTGCAGACTTCTCAGATGACATAACCTGCCAGATAGGGCATATATCTGTACAACCAGTATGTTGTACCATCATGGATCCTAGACATTTATCTTCTGACAATGAATACCGGCTGTAACTGTTGGAATTTTAGATCTCAGGCTCAGAGAGAGAAGAGAGAAGATGCTTCACTGTCTACCCACCTACCACCTACTCCATTTGCTGACTTTTGACAAGGAGGTGTCTGTTTACAAAATGTCATGCATCAGCCTTGATGTATAGATACTATGGGACACAGTGACTCTTGAAAATGAAAATGGAATCATTGGTTATATGGAGGCAGCCACTGGTCACACTGTGTTCCACATAACTTTGTTGTGTGACATGTTCAGTGTTTCAAAAAGAAAAGTGTACATGTCTCCAGATGGAACATGTCACTTCTAGTTTCTGCCACTCCACCCCTTCCTAATGTTTGACACTTGCATGTTGAACCTCTAAGATTGGTTTGGGACTACTTAGTAAAAGTTTCATTTTCAATTTTAATTGTTTAAAAAATAAATGATTGGGGAAAGATTTGAACATTTTACAAGAAAATTTGTCCTGGTTCTATAATAGCTTTAATTGTCAATATAACTCATAAGTACATGTTACTATTCAGTTAATTTTTCTTCTTAAACTATGAAAATGAATATAATATGAAGGGAAATTAAGTTTATAGATGGTATTCTATAGGCTACTTTTGAGCAATTAGAATTAATGGCAAAGGAAATAGAAAAACATTTTCTAGTGTGATATATAGGGTTACTGGAAGGTTAGTAGAGAAATTTTCTGCATAAAACTATGGTGACTTTATTTTCATGTTTTTACTTGACTTTGTCCACATTTCTAGCCATTTTCACAAATAGCAGAGCTATAGTGGTATTGCAGGTTTTCCTTAAAGGTTGGAGGCTGTCAATTCATAGGCGCAGGGTGAGAGTTAACCCAGGAAGGGGAGCTTCTTTGAGCTATGTATTTGGAAAGTCATTGAGGATGAGTAAAGAGGTCAAGCAGAATGTAGCAATAACTTTGTGAAGAGGAGAGAAGCTGAGGAACTTTTGATGCTCTTGGTCTCCTTTGTAAAGTAGAAGGTGGGACCACTGGTTTAGGGTGACTGAAGTATGTGAGGTGTTGAAGAACGTGGTAGGCTAAATAATGATCCCCCAGACATGCCCATGACTAGTGTCTGGAACCTAGGGATTGTTACTTTGTAAGGCAAAAGGAACTTTGCAGGTGTGATTAGGTTAAGGATTTTGAGATGAGGAGATTGTCCTAGGTGGACTGTGGGCCCAGTGAAATCACAGGGTCATTACAAAAGGAGGGTCAGTAGGAGATGGAGGTGATGTGTTGTTGACAGAAGCAAAGATTGGAGTGATAGGCTTTGAAGATGGAGGAGGGGCTGCAAATAAGGAATACAGGTAGCCACTAAAAGCTGAAAAAAAGGCAAGGAAGTGGGCTCTCCCCTCAGATCCTCTAAAAGGCATCAGCGCTGCTGACATCTTGACTTTAGTCCAGGGAAACTGATTTTAGTCTTCTGACCTCTGGAGCTGTGAAAAAGTAGTAAGCTACTAAATTTGTGGTCATGTATTCAGCAACAAGAGGACTCTAACGCAAGGAAAAAGTTGGGAGTATCCCCTGTGCTGGGGTCAGCTCTCTGTAAATAAAGGGATCATCTGTAGTTGTGAGGGGATAATTTAGGTGAGTTGGCACAAAGTTACGTAGTAGAGGTGATCAGCAGAGTTTGTACTTTTTCCAGGTGTACTTGGCAGTCTTAGACAAGAATGTTCAGATAAAATTAGCCTTATTGGGTAAAGGGGAGAATTCTAAGGGAGTAGCATTACTGAAATGGTTGGTTGTGGGTCTGTGCTCTTTAGTAAGTAGGCATCTGAGTCATAAGATCCCAGGAAATAGAGGTTTTAGGGATTAGGGATCAGTAGACCTGGAGACCTGGTGAGAGTGAGGAGCAGGTTCCTTTCAGTGTAACAAAGTAGGAAATGTAGGAGGAAAAAGAAGATCTCTAGTGCCAGAGATATTTGGTGTCTTCTAAGGATGAGGTTCAAGGTTTGCCCATATCAATATGGGGGTGAAGAGAATCCTCATAAAGATGCGGGTGAATATTTAGGCACCTGTAAATAGTGTGTCAGATTGATCATTCTTGTCAGTGTTGGAGTTACCAATGTTAATAGGTGGCAGGAAGCAGAGTTGAGAGAAATAAGCTATTTGCTGAAGCTACCAAGGATTTGTGTGTTTTGGGAACTCAGAAGATAGGGTGAGAACATTGAGATGCTGAAATTCTTGTCCATGTTTTCGCCTGTAGGTTTTGAGGCTTTAAGTTCAAAAAATGTTTCTTCTTTACAGCATTCTAGATTGCACATTTAGAGAAATTTGGAAATAGCTTTATTCTGGAAGAGCACAGATAGGTTGCTTAAGAGTCTTTTTGGCACCTTCTCTGCTTTTAAAATGTCATCTTAAGTACAAAATAATAGAAAATAGGATCCAGTGGCTTTGAGATTATTAAGCTTCACACCTGTTCAATATTTTTCCTGACTCTGGAAACACACGCTTTCCCCATCTGTGCTGTAGTTTTTGCATTTGTAACTGACAATATAAATACCTTGGCATCTTTTTGTGGTTAGATCCCAAGCCAAGTACTAGACCTTTATGTAAAAAACAAACAAACCAGGGCATCATCATAAATACTGTAAAGGTCAAAGAGTGTTATGCTTGATAATTAGGATTTCTAACTTGCCTTCCATCTCAGTTACTGTTTCTAACAAATTGATAGACCCATAAACCCCTTGATTACCATGCCCTATGAACTGGTTTTGTGTGTTTGCAGTGATGATGTAGCAGTCCGTGAGGTTGACTTTAGGGAGGCAAGTATTTATTCAGCATGAAATAGGCCCTTTGGTGTAGTCAGAAATAGAGCACGTATTTCTTGAGGTAATAAAGGAAATGAAACTTTTGTTCATAAAGGGGACTGTCCCATATTGTATGTATGTGTACAAATTTCTTATGTGTACAAATTTCCTGTGTGTGTGTGTGTGTGTGTGTGTTTCCTATAGGAAATTGGGAGTAGTGGAGAAAAAATATTTAATGATGAATTGAGAGACACTTGGCTTTAGTTCCTACGTTGTCATTAATTTGCTTAAGTTACTTCTCTAGGTAAAACTCTTGTTTCCTTATTTATAAGGAAAATAGATTTATTGGATAAGAGTTCTGGTTTTTATCTTTTTGGGGTTTTAGACCCTTGGAAGAATGGTCAAAATTCATGGATCCTCTACTAAAAGTAGACATCTATGCATCTACATACCACATCGTATACTTTTATATGCAATTTCAAGTGGTTTATGGGTTCCCTGAGGCCCGTCTATGGGATCTGGTTGAGGATGTGTTGGTTAGATCATTTTAAATTTTCAAGATCTTTCAATTCTGAAGTTTCACACCATTTTAAAACTTAAAGTGACCAGTTACTTGTGTTGTTTGTAATGAAGGAAAAAACAAGAAGTGAGGGTAGATTAGTATTAAGTTGATAACAGTTTCTTTAAGAACTCTAAAGAGCCTCAGTTGTCTAGGAGTCTACCCAATACTATTCCTTGTAATAGCACAAAATACTTTCAAAGCCCTTAGTGCGTGGTGGCACTGTTTTAAGCATTTTTAAGTATATTTCATTTAATCCTTAAAATACCTTTTTATTGTTGTTATTTTTAAGCAGTAGTTTGGGAAAGCAATAATTTTTATTTTTTTATTACTAGAATTTGTATACTTAAATTTCTTTAAAAAAGTAAAAATACTTTTCTGAATGCATAACAGATACTGTTTATTATATGGCTATGTATCTGTGCTAAATGTTTTAAATACCTTACCTTTCAGGTGAGTATTGTACTCTCCATTTCACAAATGGATAAATCGAGGTTAGAGAGATTAGCTAACCTGCCAAGATCACACAGTTACTGTATTACTGGAATAGTGAATCCAAGTCTTTTTTGAATTCAAAGCCCATGGTCTTCACCACTTAGCCTGTACTACCTCAGTGCGGAAGAATTATGTGTATTGACTCTGCTTAACAATTTATGATAACTTTTTTAAAGATTTTATTTATTTATTTTAGAGAGAGAGCATGCATGTGCACGCAGGGGGAGGAGCAGAGGGAGAGGGAGATAATCTCTAGCAGACTCTGCACTTAGTGCAGAGCCCGAGGCGGGGCTCGATCCCACAACTGTGAGATCATGACCTGAGCCGGAACCAAGAGTTGGACGCCTAACCGACTGAGCCACCCAGGCGCCCCCAGAATTTATGGTAATTTACCCAGAGTTGAGCTAACATTCATTCACCTTTGTGCTTATGAGGATAAAATCATTCATTCAGCAAGTATACAATGAATGTATTATGTATCAAGCATTGCTCTGAACAACTGTGATTTCTTTTTAGAAGTTCTGTCATTGGGCAGTTTTATGATGTAGACATCTGTTTGGGCAGATAATCTTGGTTCCCCAAGCGGAATTGAAGAATTGATTTTTTCCATGGTCCAAGTGTAAGCTATTGAAGCATGTTAGAATAGTATTCTGGTTTCTTTTCTTATTTTGTTTGAATCTGATATTAAAATTCTCCTTTGAAGAGTGACTTAGTAAGACTTTAGTTTCCTAATTGTCATCAGAAGTTACTTAACACCATCATTACTGGAATATTCAGAAAATCACCAAAAATATTACATGCTTTAGTGTTTATCCAGTTGATAGTAGTCTAGCCCTACGGTAATTTGAAAGTCCTCTTCTAATTTTTTTTGAGATTTTTGTTGATATGTAACATAAATAAAAGTGGAAAAGTCTTTTTTGTACGTTTTTTAAAATGTGGGTTTTATAGAATTTTTGTTTGTTTTTTAGTGATTTGTGAGAGATTTTTATATATCCTGGGTCAAAGTTCTTTGTAGATAAATGTTTTTATTGTTTGTCTGTTTTTTTAAGTAGGCTCCACGCCCAGCGTGGAGCCCAGTGTGGGGGCTTAAACTCACAACCCAAGATCAAGACCTGAGCTGAGATCAAGAGTCGGATGCTTAACCGACTGAGCAACCCAGGTGCTCCTGTAGATATATTTTATATAGTTTAAGAGATATTGTCTTCCATTCTGGGCTTGCCTTTTCTCTTTCTTTTAATGGTGTCTCTGAAGAGAAGCTTTAAATTTCAATTAATTACGGTTTTTCAATCTGCAGTTGTTGAATAAAGTGTTGCATACATATCTGGTCAGATTTGTTAACCATATTCAAGTTGTCCACGTCTTTACTAAATATTTTTGTTTGCTTGTCCTGTCAGCTCCCGAGAACTGTTAAAATCTTTAGAATTGATTGTGGATTTGTCTTTTTCCCCTTTTAGTTAATATATTTTGAGGTTTTTGTTATAAAATGAATATAAATTTAGGGCTATTTGATTTTCCTATTGAATTGACTCTTTTATGAAATATCCTTTATTTCCTGTACTTCTTGCCTTAAAGTCTGCTTTGTGTAGTATTACTATATGAGTTTTCTTTTGGTTAGTGTTTGTATGGCAGATTTCTCCCCATCCTTTACTTCCCACCTTTTTGTGTCCTTATCATTTGTAAGCACCATACAGTAATAGGCTTTTTAACCCCATCTGATAATCTTTGTTTTAAGTTGAAGCATATGGCTTATTTATGTTTAATGTAATTATTAATACACGTGGGTGTAAGTTTGCCATCATACTGGATTTTTTTTTTTCTGTTTGTCTCACCTGTTCTTTATTGATTTTTCCCAGCTTCCTTGCCTTTTTTTTTTTAGGTGAATGGAGTATATTTTATTATCCATTTCTCCTTCCTTGTTAGCTGTTACTTATATTTATATATTCTTTTATTATTATTTTAGTGGTTACCTTAGAGATTACAACACAGATCCTTGACTTACAGTTTACCTTATCTGTGTGTATATTTTAAACCACTTCCTGGGTCGGAGTCTTAGAATACTTCGACTTCCTGGAGTTTTTTCCCCCTTGGCTTTTAGGTATTTGGTCCTGGGTGTCTGTTTTGGTGTGGGGAACAAACCTGCAAATTTTGTCAATGTAATTACATATGAAAAATTGGGGAGACCCTGGACGGTATTTTCCTTCAAAGGAAATGTAATTTTCTTCTGGCAGGCAGGCACTATATGGGCAAATCATCGTGATCTAGTTGAAGCTGGCTTTTAGGTTCTGTTAAGGTTGGTCTGTTCTGAGTTTGCCTTTATTTCTGGGGCATATTTTTACTCGTCTGGGGTCTAGAAGCCTGAGATGTTTACCAGTTTGCTTTCCATGTTACTGTGCCTTGAATTCCATCTCTGTCTCTTCACTCTAAGTCTGCCAACGGTCTCTATTCAGCTCTTTAGCCTCCCAGTGCTGCTTTGTCTTTGGTGTTTGGTGTCTTGTCCATGCTTAGGTGGTGTGTCAATTTCATCTTCATGAAAATTGCTTGCAGAAGTTCTGGTTCTTCTTTGCATTGCTTTCTTTTCAGACTTTGGCTTCATAAGTCCTAGCTGCTTGATAACCAGCCTGCCTGTGACTTTTTGTTTAGCCTCTCATTTCCAGTCCTCCAAATAAAACAAATGACCCAAGGGAACGAGTGAGGTTGAATGTTGGTCTCTCTTCGTGTACTTCTTGCCTTTTCTCCAGAATCTTGGCCCCACAAGGCCAGGTTGCCTTTGTTGCTCTTTGATGTTTTAAAACAGTTGGTGTTTGTTTGCTTAAATTGTTGTAAAATGCACTTAACATACAATTTATTATCTTAACCAATTTTAAGTGTACAGTTCAGTGAGAAGTACATTCATACCGTAGTGCAACCATCACCTCCATTCACCTCCAGAACTTTTCATCTTGTAAAACTCAAACTTTGTACCCATTAAACAGTCACTTCCCATTCCACTCTCCCTTGAGCCCGTGGTCACCATCATTGTATTTTCTATTTATATGAACTTGACTATTCCAGATACCTCATATAAATGGAATCACAGAGTATTTGTCCTTTTGTGACTCAGGGTTCATCCATGTTGTAGCATGTGTCAGAATTCCCTTCCTTTTTAAGGCCGAATAATAATTCTGTTGTATGTGTGTACCTCATTTTGCTTATCCATTCATCTGTTAGTCAGCACCTGGGTTGTTTCCACCTTTTGGCTATTTTGAATAATGCTGCTGTGAACATGGGTATACGAATGTTTCATTAAGACCCTGTTTTCCATCTAAAACTAATGATGTAATGTATGGGGATTAACATAAGAATTAAAAAAAAAAAAAAAGACCCTGTTTTCAGTTATTTTGAATATATACCCGGATGGTGGAATTGCTAGATCATATGGCAGTTCCATTCTTAATTTTTGCGTAACCACCATGCTGTTTTCCGTAGCAACGACACCATTTTGCATTTCCACCAGCAGTGCTCAAGAGTTCCAATTTCTTTATACCCTTGCCAGCACTTGTTATTTCCTGTTCTTGTTTTGTTTTGTTTTGTTTTCTGATAGTAGC
Organism: Mirounga leonina; assembly: GCF_011800145.1. Lineage (NCBI taxonomy): Eukaryota > Metazoa > Chordata > Mammalia > Carnivora > Phocidae > Mirounga > Mirounga leonina. The sequence goes on from NW_023270377.1 coordinate 13,424,195, forward strand.
TATTTTGATGGGTGTGAGGAGGTGTAGCTTTTTATTTTCATCCAGCTTTTATATTTGTTCTTGCCAGAGGAATTGGTCTTGCAAAAGCTATTCTTTCAGTATTTGAAGTGGAAGTAAGTGGAATAGCATTTTAGGGTAGGTGTTACTATGAAGATGAGGAAACAGACACAGATGTTAAAGGCACACCTAGGAAATGGCAGAGATAGGATTGAAATAACCTATCTGGCTCTTAAATCTGAGCTCTTCATCACTGAATTCTACTGCTTCTTTAATAGAGGTCTTCGTTTCTAAAGTCTAATAATCTCATTGTTCCAAGATCTTGATTTCTTTCTTAAGATTTTATTTATTTATTTCAGAGAGAGAGATAACAAGAGAGAGCAAGAGCGGTGGAAGGGGAGCAGGAGAGGGAGAAGCAGACTCCCCGCTGAGCAGGGAGCCCGTCATGTGGCTCAATCCCAGGAACCCTGGGATCATGACCTGAGCCAAAGGCAGATGCTTAACTGACTGAGCCACCCAGGCGTCCCCAAGATCCTGATTTCTGTTACTTGATTATTCTTATGGTTATAATAGGGACTGTTTTCTAGTGTTGATGGGTTTTTTTCCCCTACCGTTAGATTCTTGAATTTCAGAATAGGGAACAGTGCTTTTATTTTAGGATTTGGTGCAATTTATACAGCTTTGGAGAAACGACCAGGGTTTTGATTTGTCAGATATCGTAGGATACGATTCTTAAAATAAGTGAAAGTTATTTTTAAGTCGTATTTCTTACAACTACATCGTTTTAAAAACTTTGACAGCCCTGAGAGAGAGATTTTGGACCCATTTTACAGTGGTGGAAACTATGACTTTGAGCTTTTGTCATAGATCTAAGTTTTCAAGTCATCTGTATTCTGTGCTTTTCCATGTACTTTACGCAGTAACATTGTTAAATCCAGAAATGTTAATCTGAGCAGTTTACTATTTCATCTCTTACTGGTGCCCTTTCCACAGTGTTGTCAGGCACTAAGTGCGTTCTGGAAAATACTGGGACAGTTCTTTAAATTTTACTCTAATTAGATTTTTATTTATTTATTTTTTTACTATGCACTAGAAACTTTTTGTTACTTTTCCCAAGTGTTGGGTTTTTAAATTTTTCTATTTGTAGCTTCATAGTGTTAAGCCTTCTTAACTTGTATTTATTTCATGGCTTGAAAGTGAACCTGTTTGAAAACATTTAACAGTTATTACTTGCTGACAGAAGACTGCCTAGTGATTAAGCTTGGGAAAGCAGGTTCAAACATGTTCTAACAGACAGTAGCTATTTGTTACAGGGTTATTTGGTTAGTGTTTTGTTTGTTTGTTTTTTATTTTTTATTTTTTATTTTTTATTTTTTTTTAAAGATTTTATTTATTTATTTGACAGAGAGAGACACAGCGAGAGAGGGAACACAAGCAGGGGGAGTGGGAGAGGGAGAAGCAGGCTCCCCGCAGAGCAGGGAACCCGATGCGGGACTCGACCCCAGGACCCCAGGACCATGACCTGAGCTGAAGGCAGTCGCTTAACCAACTGAGCCACCCAGGCGCCTGTTTGTTTGTTTTTTAAATGAGCTAAACTTCTCAGGGCTTACCTCTGGTTTATGAGCAGGACAAATACTTACTATTTGTAAAGATTTTTACCCCTGTTTACATTCTTCATCTCCTCCTATCCTCTTTTTAAAAAAAAAACCAAAAAACAAAAAAACCTGTTGGTTAAAAAATTTTCTGAACTATTTCTTGCAAGTAAATTGTGAGAGTTAGTGTTATTTTTTGAACTTCATGATCATGTTTTTGTTTTATTTTGATTGTTTTATTCCATTTCTGAGTAATGATCTTTCACTCACAAAGTCACTCCTTGACTTTGCACAGGTTTAGCTTTCGTAAGCTCTGTATGTCCACATAGCATGTCTTGATACTTCTAAGAATACTCTTGCATGCAGAGTTTGATCTCATAGTTAAAATGTTTCGCATCTTGGTAAAGAAAGCCATCAGTGAAGGGGGGAAAGGCAGATATTTCCCAAGATGGTGGGAGTAGTAATATCTGTGGCCTTGTAGGGCCAAGCACCTCATAGACAGATGTCTTCTTGTCTACTGGTAATGTGAAGAGCCCTAGGTCACAAGTAGGCATTTGCTGAAGGAGATTTATCTGGAGATCTGTTGGTTAGGGTCTCCTTTTTTTTGTGGCAGAGGAAGAAAGACTCCAGTCTCTCTCTACCTCAATTCCTAGAGGCCTGCCTGACCTAGTTGATGCTTTTAAACAGGTAGTACTTTATAATTTCTTATCTAGCTTTTATAGTTGTTCTTGGCAGGGAAGCTAGCCTTACAAAAGTATTCTTTCAAGACTAGAGGTGGAAATAAGTGGGATAGCATTGTGAGGTAGGGGTGTTGGGTTGCAGTTGAAGTCGGATGCAAAAGCAGTCTGGTTTTTCCCCAGGTTTGTGAGAACAGGGCCAACGAGATGGTCCCATCATTAGTTACTCCTCCTCACCCCTGGGTTCATCTAGCTTTTGAAGATCTTGGCTTGCTTGTTGTAGGTTTGCTTGGCCTAGGAATTCAGCAACCCCTGAGAAAGAACCATAAATAGTAGTTGAAAATATAGTTTATCTCTGTAGCAATGAAACTCCTATCCCTTTAGTAAATCTAATGTTTGACTCAGACATTATTTATTTATTATAAACATGTTTTTTAGAACGTTTTATATTTAAAATGCTGTATTTTGTCTTAAAAAGGCGAATAGAAGCAGACACCAACTTTTTGTCTGTGCTTTAGCTTTCTTCAGTAGATAAATGACTAATGTTGGACTCATACACACTATATTTTGGTCAAAAAGCTGAGATTAAAATACTGCTTTTTGGTTATTCTTTAATATTTTTTCTCTCTTTTGGGATGAGTTCATCTTGTCCTTACTTTGAGGTTGTATTCTTTAGCTAGCTAGAGGTTAACTAGAGGTGGGATTTTAGATCTTCTTAAATTAAAAATTCACATAGAAACATATATAAAATAAAAGTCATACAGTAATTCAGATAATTAGAACTACGTTAATACTGTATTACATAAATTCAGCCACTTATTTTTTTTTTTAATATTATTATTTTTTAAGTAATCTGTACTACACCCAACGTGGGGCTCAAACCTATAACCCCAAGATCAGGGGTTCACTAGCTGAGCCAGCCAGGTGCCCCAGCCACTTATTTTTTAACAAAGAGATTCCTATTGGAATCTATTAGGAAAATGCTCAGGCTGAATTCCTTCTGATAGTGCCAGTAGGCAGGAAACAGAAGATTCAGCATGTTTATTTAGCAAATATTTTAATATATATCATGTGCAGATTACAAGTTTATTGTGAATGTGTTCGTGCATTTCTGTTTAACATGTGTACATACAAACACTTGAGTATATGCACGTATATCTCTTATTTTGCTTGATGGTAGTAAATCATACATATCTAACATTTAATATAAATAACTAGTATTACTAGTTTAAATAGCCACACTCAAATTTTGTCAGTTTTCTCTTGTCCATTTATTAGCGCTCTCTTATCTGTAATCAAATTTGAGGGATAACAGGTTTTCTTAATATTGTATGTCATTTAATTGCATTCATTATACACACCTTGCAAGTCTCACATTAAAAGACAAAGGTTTAGGTCTTACACTACAACATCTGTATGTAGTTCTTTTGTCTCCAGTAATCTTCCACGGACGTGAATGTTCTGTGCCCTACTCAGACACTAACCACGTGTTTCCATCCTACCTGGCTTCCTTTACTAAAGCATTGTTTCTCCCCATACACAGTGTACCTGAACAATTCATCAGTTGCTACTGACCCTTTTTCTGCCTTTTTGCCAGAGGACTTGAGCTAGACAGCATTATCAGCCCAAGGGTTATAGATTCACCCACATCTCTGTGCTTAGGATTGGGAAGAGGGAACCCCAGGCCAGGGAGACTGGTCACAAATAGAAAGGGAAGAAGTGATAGTGAAGTATATCTTGGTTCTTCATATATGTTAATTTTTGATCAGAGAGTTAAGCTTCATAGGAAATCACTTACTAGAGTTTTAGAGATTATCTTTACCATCCCTTTGGGTTGCCCAGGACCAGAGAGGATAAATGACTTACTCAAAGTCACACAGCCAAATTAATGGTACAGCCAGAGCTCATTGGAAGAATTCCTAACTCCGCATCTAGTATTTTTGCATTCAAAAATCTGCTGTAACTGATACGTCCATTTTAGAAAATAGTTTAGCAATTTCCATATGATCCAATATCCACTTCTAGAAATCTGTCCCAAGAAAAATGAAAGCATATATCCACCAAAGGATTATACCCAAGCGTTCATAGCAACATTGCTCATAGCAGATAAAAACTGGACACAGCCCAAATATCCCATCAGCTGATGAACTAAATGTGGCCTATCCATACAATGGAGTATTATTTGGCACTACAAAGGAATGAAACACTGATAAATGTTAACACCATTAATGAACCTCAGCAACTTTATGCTTGGTGAAAAATCAGACACGGAAGATTAGATAGGATTCAATTACATTAAATGACCAGAAAAGGAAATTTGTAGAAAGAGAAAGCAGGGGTGCTGGAAGTGGGATTGACTACAAATGGGCTCAAGGGATTTTTGGGGGTGATGGAAATAGTTCTAGAACTGAATTGTGGCCATGGTTAGACAACTGTAGAAATGTACTCTAAATTACTGAACTGTACTCTTAAAATGAGTGAATTTTATGGCATATAAATTATACTGCAGTAAAGCCAAAAAAGGGGGAACGTTAAAAAAATTTCACTCTAAAAAAAAAAATTTTTCACTCTAAAATTCATAATTTGCTCTGAAGATTACATTTTATGTGCCTTTGTTCTGTAATTCTTATAGGTAGTGCCCTTTTGCCAAAAACAATAAAATCTGGCCTAATTCTTTTGACATCTTTCTTAATTAAGAACATTTGGTTTCTGGGCGCCTGGGTGGCTCAGTTGGTTAAGCAACTGCCTTCAGCTCAGGTCATGATCCCAGGGTCCTGGGATCGAGTCCCACATCGGGCTCCCTGCTCTGCGGGGAGCCTGCTTCTCCCTCTCCCACTCCCCCTGCTTGTGTTCCCTCTCTCGCTGTGTCTCTCTCTGTCAAATAAATAAATAAAATCTTAAAAAAAAAAAAAACAAAACATTTGGTTTCTTAAGAAAGAGGTTAAACTAGCTAATATCATATATGATAGGTATCTGACCCCCACACACCCTACAAGTCCCATAGGCATGTAGTAGAGTTGGAACTTGCAGTGCTTGCCAGAATTACCAATATTTTCTATGCTGTGAGACAGCCTGATGCAGAATTCTCTCACTGCTGTTTCACTGCTTTCAGTATCTCTTCTGTATTTTGCTCTTACCAGTTGCACTTTGTGTTTACTGAGTCACTTGTATTTATTTTCAAGCGTGTTTATGCCAGTTGTACTTGTTACTAATACATAATTAATATCCTGTAAATCGATAAAATGGTGTTAAAAACGATAGAATTTGTTCTCTGGTAAACAAGATTGAATGTTTTAGAAAGACTTGACAGAGGCAACTCACTAAATATTGGTTCAAATTAGGTGTTGGTAATTAAAAGAATGGAGCAGGGATTGTAAAAATCTAGAAGGACTTTTTTACATTCAGATTGCTTCACAAATGTCTCTAGTTTTCATGCTCCATCTTAATGAAACAAAGTAGAAAAGTTACTTTATTAGGTGGGAATGTATGTAAGAAAGAAAACACTGAACTCCGGTCACAGGATTCATGTTCAAAGATAAAAGTCTTGATATCTCAGTGATGTTCTAAATTAAAATTTTTAAGATGCAAATATGTGTGTGTACATTTGTTTCTCTCTTTTACCACCTGTGTTCAATTAAGCAGCCAGTTACTGGTTTTGATCACTTAGGGTGAGAGTGATACTGTATATGGTACTATTCAAAACTGTAAACATCAAATTTATGAATAATTTATGCAACACGGTATTTTTATAATAAAAAAGATTATTGGTGCTTTTTAAATTTTTAGATTTATGCCAGCTTTTATTGAATGCATCTTGTTTCATGCTGAAAAGTAAGGCAGAGGCTCCTTAGTTGGTTGAGCATCTACCTTGGTTTCGGCTCAGGTAGTGATCTCAGGGTCATGAGATCAAGCTCTATTGGGCCCCACGCTCAGCGGGGAGTCTGCTTAAGATTCTCTCTCTCTCCTCTGCATCTTCTGTCTGTCGTGTCCCCGCCCCCGGTCAGGGGAGACACAGAATTTAGATCTTGGGGTGGACGTGTGAAGCTTAAGAATTTACTGGAGAGAGAAAACACCAAATGGGGGATGACCCCAGTGCTATTGGAGGGGCCAGGGATGGGTCCTGGAATGGGAGGCCGCAACAGCTTCCTCACTGGCTTTGGCAGCCTGTGCTCGGGCCTGGGGCTGAGTCCAAGGCCGTGGAGCTTTCAGAGGCAAGGCCCAGACAAGGAGTGGATCCCGATCACCAAGCTGGGCTGCCGAATCAGTGCCATGGAGATCAAGTCCCTAGACAAAATCTGTCTTCTCCCTGCCCATCACGGAATATGAGATTATTGACTTTTTTCCTGGGGGCATCCCTCAGGGATGAGGTTTTGAAGGTAATGCCTGTGCAAAAGCAGACCTGTGCTGGCCAGCGGACCAGGTTCAAGGCATTTACTGCCATCAGACATTATAGTGGATACGATACGTTGGTCTGGGTATTAAGTGCTACAGGAAGATAGCCACTGCTCTCCAGGGTCCATCACCCTGGCACAAGCTTTCCAGTGTCCCCATGTGGCAAGGCTGCTGGCGGAACAAGATCGACAAGCCCCACGCTGTCCCATGCAAGGTGACCAGCCGCTGTGGCTCTGTGCTGGGGTGCCTCATCCCTGCCCCCGGAGGCACTGGCATTGTCTCAGCCCCTGTGCTCAAGAAGCTACTAATGGTGGCCGGTATTGCCAACTGCTCCCCCTTATCCAGGGGCTGCACTGCCGCCCTGGGCAGCTTCGCTTAGGCCACTTTTGATGCCATTTCCAAGACCTACAGCTGTCTCACCCCTGACCTCTGGAAAGACTGTGTTCACCAAGTCTCCCTATCAGGAACTCACCGATAATCTTGTAAAGACCCACACCAGAGTCTCACACCAGTCTCCGTGCGGAGGACCCAGGCTCCACATGTGGCCACCACATAGTTTTATACAAAGGAAGAAAAGTGAAAGCCTATTAAAAAAAAAAAAAAAAAAAGTACCAGAGTGTCATCTGTGAAAATTTTGAACCTACTGAAGTTGATGCACAATTTTAAAAATACGAGCTTGTGCCAAGATGATACAGAATGTAGAAATGTGAGCAGCGAAGATACTAATCAAAGAGCGGCTTTCCTTATAGCCATCAGGAGTGTGCCCTGGAGGAGCTGAATGGAGGAAGGTTGCAGGAGTGACGTCACATGAAGAGAATGCTACTCGTTGAGAATTTAAGTCAGCAGTTGTTGGTCGGTGCCATTTCAGTTGCATCACTGATATGGTTGAGCTTCTGTTTATGTTCACCTGGTGGCTTTGCTGGGTGTTCCTTGTAATGACAGTGTTCCTTATGAAAGTTCCAGGATCACAATATGCAGTGGTTCTTAACTGGTTTGGGATCATAAATGCCTTTAAGAATCTAGTGAAAGCTGTGGGCTCTGTTTCCATAGTACTTATGTACCAGCAAACACACAATAATTTTATAATTTTTGGAAGTTCAGAGACCCATCGAGGGAGGCCCAGAGAGATCCTGGTTAAGAACAGAAAGGAATTCTGTTGCTAATCCTTTTGTGAATTAAAAACTTAGTAGTTTTATTCCGGTGTATTTTGGTGTAAATGTGGATTTTCAAATGCACAAAATAGGACTTGTATAGCCAATAATTCTGGAATTTATGTGTTCTATAAAGTGAGACACACCTGTAATCAAGTTGGCAAGAACTTGAAAATAAGATGACTGACTACAAGTAATCTGTTTGAAATGACGGTAACTAGAGGTGTTTTAATTATGTAATACTTAATGCTGCTGTATTATAGGCATTAGAGCCTTCTAATATTTACCAGTAAGCAATCAGATTAAGTTACATGGATCTGTATTTCATTTGGCTCTTAATTTTACTTCAAAGAATATGATCTTTAAGTACAGTATTTAAGAAAGTAAGAATCATTTTCAGGCATGGTATGGCTCTGGAAAGAAAGAAAGATGTGTCTACCTTGCTCTCTACCTTTCTCCTCTGCTTTCTGCTCACCTACTTTTCCCTGGGCATGATGCTTGCTTCCCTTCCCCCCCCCCCCTTTTTTTTCTTCAGGTTAAATGGGTGACCACCTATAGGCAATTGTTTGTAAATTGCACAATTGTAAACTGTAAAGACTAACTTTTATATAATTTGGGAGGTGCTAGAAAATTCCATGGTGCTTAAAATAGTTCGAAGTGTTTTCTCACCTGAAAAATTAGCTGCTTCTAGAATTTTATTTCCTGTATTATTATAGCTCAAAATGATTATTTTTATGTTTGCAGGAGTTGTGCTCATGTTCCTATGATTTTGTTTTCATTGCAGGACCGTGTATATGTACAACAAAATAATGTGGAGAATGTCTACAATTTGGGATTAATTATTTTTCGAGATCAGGTTGTACGTTATGGGTGTATTAGGGATCATCTACGACAAACGCTATTGGACATGATTGCGAGAGAGCGGAAAGGAGAAGTTGTAGATCGGTATAATCATCTTTTTATATTTCAGTGGTTAATACCTTGAGAACCGATTTACTGTCCTAAATCTTATTACAATAAATAAAAGTTTTATTGTCCAGGACATTATGAAAATCCTCAAAAACCTTTTCACAATTAACAAAGTTACCTAGATTCTAACTTAAAAGCACGCATCTCTTATTAGAAGAGACCCTCCTGAGCTTTTATTTAATATGCTTTTAAAAAATAAATCAGCCATGAGTCTTCCCTTGGTTTTTCATGTATTTTTTATGCTGGCATTTTGTTCCTTTTTGGCTGTGTGATAACATTTTTTGTTCTCTTTGTCTTTTTCTTTAAAAAGCTCTGGGCAAGCCTTCATTCTTAACACATTTGAAAAAAAGTGTTAAGCATAATGTACGATGACTAAGAACTCCTGTGCCCCTTCTGTGAGGTCACGTTGCCTCCCTCCTTATGTGGCTGCAGTGCCGTTTTTGTGACACTGCAGTTGGCGGCTTGAGGCGTGGAAGACCGCTTTCTCTTTGTGTTTGTACTCTGAGCAGCTGTTAGAGGAAGACTTGTAAAGTTCTTTTTATTTCAGCTTTGGTGCTTGGGCAGGGTTGCCCTGAAGTGATTGGATAAAAAAAAAAAGAAAAATTATAATGCCTCAGAGTAGCTGTGTGTTGTACGCATGTCAAGCAGCATAGCCTCCCTGTCTCCTTACTGCTTTCTGATAAATCATCTTTTTATAGTCTGAGTGTCTAACTACACAGAAATATTTAGACATTTTAAGTGTATTTTCTTTCAAATTTTAAAGCTCAGACAGTCTGAGAACTTGAGATAAATAGGTGTAGTAGAGTCAAGATATACTTTCCGATTAAAATTACTCTAAATCCTTATGTTATAAATGAGTTGCTTATGGAAGCTGGGTCACTTTGATTTAAAAAAAAAAAAGTTCTTAAAGCTGCTTCTGTTGCATTGTTTTTTACATGAATCTTTAATATAACATGCTCATCAAGTGGTTTAACTTCTTTTGACAGAGGCGCAATAAGAAATGCTTGCCAGATGTTAATGATTTTAGGTCTCGAAGGACGATCCGTCTATGAAGAAGATTTTGAGGCTCCTTTTTTGGAAATGTCTGCAGAATTTTTTCAGGTAATCAGTGAAGATAAAAATAAATGCTCTTTTAAGATATTATCAAAGTTTGATTTGAACATTTGGCCTTTTTCTCCTGAGGCCCTTTGGGAAGGAGAGGACAAAAATACCCTTCAGACACCTACTCCCCAGGCTCACATTCCAGGGAAGGAACCCATTGAAAAAAATTGAGTTTGGACTTACACACATGATTTTTTAAATTATATGTTAGAAAACATACAAACTTAGAAATAACCTTAATGTTTTATTATATTTACATGTTACAGATTATTTACCATAAATTCACAGGCAGTGCATCACTAATAAAGTCTCACTATTCAGGCTTTTGGTAAATACTAAGTTACTAGTGAAATAAGTATAGAAATATGCGTGATCTCATGGTGCATATATATATATACACATATATATATATATTTTTTAAAGACTATCGATGAGGAAGTTAGAGATCAATAAGTATAATTGATACAATTTTGCAGCAGTATAACAACCCAGAACCAACTAAATTGCTGAAAGTGAAGTTAAACTAGTACTTTGTAATGGAATTACAAAATAAGACAGTTTAATAAGATCATAATAACCAGGCATCCTCCTGAAAACCTCAATTATAGTAGGAGCTTTGTAGTATTAAAACAGACTTGGCTGAGTACTAAAAGTTTTTACTCCAGTAATAAGCTTTTTAAAAAAATGAATACAAAGTTATAATAATTCTTAGTAGTTCCGTAGGTCATTCATAAGAGCCACTGGATGTATATAAAGATGGAACTCGGGTTTTGGTGTCATTTACACATTAAGAAACAAAGAATGGACTTGCTGCCCCCCCCCCCTTTTTTTAATTAGTTTGTAGCCCATCAGGAAGACCTTTGTGGCCTGCACTGGTGAGCCTGGACCATGCTTTATGAACTATTAATTTTATAATATAGGAGGCAGGCTATATTTTCCAATAATGCAGCGACTAATGCTAGATATATTTGACAGTATTATTGACCTTTACATTTGTTTTAATTTCCTTCATTACATTGTAGACATACCAATAGAAGATTAATTGTCAAGATTCCAAAATGTGCTGCAGTGATACGTGTATGCACGTGCATATATACATAATACATACTGTTTTTAACAGTGAGTGGAGACATGGTCTCACCAAGAGTTTTGTTTGGTGTGTTAATGTCTGTTCTTAGAAACTTTATTATTTTCAAGGATTAAAAGTACTTTTTGTTAAGAAAGTGGGAAGTGTTATTAAATTTTATACATAGTTTGTATCAACATGTCTTCTGTTTTGTAAATCTTTTATGTATTCGTTAATCCTGCTATCAAATAGGTTAAAATCATTTGGATTAACATTTATAATTTAGTGGAACTTCTGTAAGGCTAGTGATAGTGGACAAGATTAAGAGTTATTTAAAAACTCTGTTTCTCAAACTTCAGTGTGTGCACACACATACTCCTTTGAGATTGGGATTGGGGTGGCAGTTGGACTTTAGTAACTAGCAGTATGTCAGCAAAACTGTGATAAACAAGTTGAACGTTTCTAGGCATAATTATACATTAAAACAAATCAAAAAAGAATTTTCCACTCTGACTTGGGGTCAGATACGTCATTCTATACTTTTGACCCTTACAGGCATGTGCTTACTTTTTCTGCTATTTGAAGTACATTGTCAAAGTTTGAAAAACACTGCTTAAGGATAATGTATTGATTTCTCTTACGTGATCAATGCTTTAAAGGATGTAATTCAGACTATGTAGATCTGTATGATAGGAAGCTAAAAATGTTAATAGTGCTTATGATAATTTAGTTTGGCTTATGATAAACGTTACAGAAACACAAAGTTAAAAGGAGAAACATATTTTCCTTCTATGTTTAAAAAAAAAAAAATCATGTTTTTTATTTGCAGATGGAAAGCCAGAAATTTTTAGCCGAAAACAGTGCTTCAGTATATATAAAGAAAGTAGAAGCTAGAATTAATGAAGAAATAGAACGGGTGATGCACTGCCTTGACAAATCAACTGAAGAGCCAATAGTAAAGGTGGTCGAGAGGGAGCTCATTTCCAAACACATGAAAACCATAGTAGAAATGGAAAATTCTGGGCTAGTACATATGTTGAAAAATGGAAAGACAGAAGGTAAGTGTCAGCAATTGAAATATAATTAAATCTTTATAATTCTGCCAGGTTCTTAGTAATTTTTTTTAATTTTCTTATACTTAAAATAGATTATGAATGTCAGTCTTAAAGTTGTGTATGTCATTAATTTATTAACTTACTACTTTGATAGGATTTAAGAGTAAAGCTTTACACTTTATTAATGAGGGTTTTTGGTGTTGTTTCTTGTTAATTGAATGGCTCTTTTTTCCTTTCTTTCATCTTAGTCTCCTCACTTTTTATGTTTTTCTTAGCTCAGAAGTCCTAATATTGCTGTCCTTTTTGTAGACAAGAGAGTTGGACTGTCCATTGCCACATACTCTCTGTGTGATTTTTTTGTGGTTCTTCTAAAATGTTACATTCCAATCATAAAAATTTCTGTAGGCTTTCCTTTGGGAGTTAGTTGTGATAAGGAGGCTGAAAATGCAAAAATAGTGTCTTTCATGTGACATTTCAGAAAAATTAAGTAGATTGGTTTTGGGAACTCTGAAGTTAACAGACTTCAGAGAAAGGAGAATTGCTTTATAAAAGTAAAAATACACAGTTTTGAGATAACAGTAGCATTTATTCTTGTTGGCTACTTACCTTTTTTTTTCCTGAAAACAGTATTTTGTGATTTCCCTATGAGAAATTATAAATAAAAGAGTAATAGTCATGTTGTCCTTGTTTTTAATTTCTGAAGTTTTACTTTAAAATTATGACTTTAGAAATCACTGATAAGCTATTAAAAAATAAACATGGTACTCTTGCTATTTTCCTGCTTCTTAGATGATATCTTAGCAGTATTTTGCTACTTACTTCTTTTTTTTTTTTTTTTTTAAAGATTTTCATGTATTTATTTGACAGAAAGACAACAAGAGCGAGAGCACAAGCAGGGGGAGTAGGAGAGGGAGAAGCAGGCTTCCTGCCGCCGAGCAGGGAGCCCAGTGTGGGGCTCTATCCCAGGACACTGGGACTATGACCTGAGCCGAAGGCAGACGCTCAACGACTGAGCCACCCAGGCACCCCGCTACTTACTTCTTATAAAACAAACACAAGTTGCCTGTTTAAGTTAAGAGCTTGGCAGGGAATGGAAAACAATTTTTAAGTGAACAGTTTAAAGGAGAGGAGGGATGTAAGAGGAGAGAAAAGTAAGATGGTAGGAAAGGAGGCTGTTTTCTATGCTTCCTCTAGTGTAGTCCTTGCTTTGAGTTTTGAAATGCTTACATTTCTTCCTGAAAGTTGTATGTAAATTTGTAATTTCATTAAACCAGAGAAAGTTACTTTTGTTTTTTAGACCCTTCTTGGGATGCCTGGGTGGCTCAGTCGGTTAAGCATCCGACTCTTGATTTCGGCTAAGGTCATGATCTCAGGGTCCTGGGATCGAGCCCCACATTGGGCTCCGCACTCAGTGTGAAGTCTGCTTGAGATTCTCTCTCTCTGCCCCTCACCCCACTCATGCTCGTGCTCGTTCTCTCTCTCAAAGTAAATAAAATTTTTTAAGAAATTTTTTGTTGTTGTTGTTATAATTTATGCCAAATGTGAGAAACTGTAAGATTTGCTGTATGTAGTTTTTTTTGGACATGTATTATTACTGAAAACATATTTTTAATACAATTTGATTTTGAAAGTCACTGAAACAAATTTTAGAAGCCCTTTTTGTAAAACTTGCTTCTAAGTATTTTTTAAATATACAACTTTAGGATCTAAATAGCTGTTAAAATGAAGACCGGCGTAGGTAAATTATAGCCTGTCTGCCAAATGTGGCCCACCAACAGTTTGGTTAAGGGGGAAAAAAAATCAAAAGAAGAGTCATATTTCATTGCATATGAAAATTACATAAATTTTTAGATGTCAGTGTCCTTAAATAAACTTTTATGGGAACACAGTCATGCCCATTCATTTCTGTGTTATCTGTGGCTTCTTTCTTGTTACAGTTACAAAGCTGAAGTAGTTGCAACAGAGACCATATGGCCCACAATTTTATAAAATATTTACTCTCTGGCACTTCATAGAAAAAAATTTCCTAGCCCCAAATCTAGAAACTGCTATTCTAACTCCATTTTCAAAAGTTTTCCGATTATAAAGCTTTTGTATATCATTGTACAGTTTTGACACAGTCTCAGTAAGTTCTTACTTCAAAGAAACACCAGACATGGGGGAAAGCAGTATTTTACCTCCACATTTTAATCTAGTGAAAAATGATATAAAAAAATGGACAGAATCCAGAATTATTCTAAGAATAATACAGTGAGATAAACCAATTTTAAAATACAGGTATTGGCCTAGGACATCACTTGAGAAATACTAGGGATTGCTCTGAGGAAAATACTAAGGAATAGAAATATATGCTAAAAGTTTCATATAAACTTTGTCATGGTGTGTAATGAAATAAATTCTGGTATATTTTATTTCATTTATTGTCATGTTGTTTGAACTTTGAGATAGATGTACGCAAAAATATCTAAGATTTTTAATTGGTTTTTATATTTCTTCCCTTATTCTGATGACTGCTAATTACACAGTAAATAAGTTATTCTTTTGATAGACATTGTGTAGTATTACTGGGCTCTGGATTAGAATTGTGTAGGAACTCAAAGCTGCAGTTTTCTTTTTTTGTGTGGCTCTTTTGTTATGCTGTATGGGCATCTTCCATGTAAACTAAAACGTACTGAGACATTTTATTGATGCTCTCAAAGCATCTTATCTGAAAGCTTTCATAAGTTGCAATAATAACCGTTAACTAGCCTAATTTTTTTCCTTTTCTCTATTTCACTGGGTGTTTTTTCCTAATTTTTCACATGATCAGCAAGTGGTAGTGATGGAAAAATAAGCTTCTTTAAGTTCACATACCAGAATAAACAGATTCACATTTTTTTCCTTAATCCTTAATGTAGTCGATTTGTATGTTCTTTCTGATTGCAGACCTTGCTTGCATGTACAAGTTATTTAGTCGTGTGCCAAATGGCTTGAAAACAATGTGTGAGTGTATGAGTTCCTATTTGAGGGAGCAAGGTAAAGCCCTTGTTTCTGAGGAAGGAGAAGGAAAGAATCCTGTTGACTATATCCAGGTAAGCGAATACAGAAGATTCTCTTTAAGTTTGTGATAAAATAATTTTGACACATACTAATAAAAAGTTCACTTTTACTGAGCTGTATGTATTTTGTATTTTTTACTTTAATTTTCCCAACCGAAAAATAATACGTGTAATTATCCTAAATATTTTAGAATTTTGTGAAGTATGTATCTTTGTATCGGGGAACCAAACTCAGCCGCTGCTTTTCATTTGTTAACTTGTTTGATGAAGACCTTATTTAAATGATTTAAAGAGTGAAAATAACTACTTTTTTGTATGCTTTAGTGTTCATATACTTTGGGGCATTAGAAAAAAATAACTGTTTTCAGTTAAATACCTTTTGTTCAAAAATGTGCTTTAAAGCAATACTATGAATAAATTATGCTCCAAGTTTTTCATGTTTCAGTGTACATAATCGCTTTTTTGGTGCATCTTTAATTAAAGCTCATTTTCTTGGGCTTTACCCATTCAGTCAAGACAGAGAAGGCTGTGGAGAAATAGCACAGAGGTTCTTTAGGTCATCTTCAATAGAGTAATATACAAATGGAAAATAGACTACTTTCCTCATTGCTGGCATGTTTAATATGGGCTTAGATGCAGTCCTGAAAATAATAATACAGAACCTGTAAGTTTAACACCGAATGCACCCATTTATTACCAGCAAAGTTAAGATAAACATACCTGATTGTAAGTGTATTGTTTATAGAAAAAATTATTATAATGTATCCTGAATTTCTTTGTTTCTATTTGGAAGGGCTTATTGGATCTGAAGAGTAGGTTTGATCGCTTCCTCCAGGAATCGTTCAATAATGACCGGCTCTTTAAACAAACTATTGCGGGTGACTTTGAGTATTTTCTCAACCTCAACTCCAGGTCCCCTGAATACCTCTCATTATTTATTGATGATAAGCTGAAGAAAGGAGTCAAAGGGGTAAGTATTAAAGCATTTGGAAACACATTATGTTTTATTTGTAGATTTAAAATTATATATAAAATTAGGAAATATAAAAATAGGAAATTTTGTAGATACGAAATTACATCTGTTCCTTTGCTGTGCTTTAAATGTGTGCTGTGTTGTTTGAAAAGGATTGTTTAAGGTATCTGAAATGGTACTTTGACATTTCACTTAATGTATAATTTACATTAGAACCAAACAACTACACAGCCACAATTGTTCAACAGTCTTTATGGATTTGATATGCTATAGAGATAATAGGGAACTAGAAGACAAATTCCATAGCATGGAATGTTGCTTGCTGTCATCTGGTTCTGGGAGTTACATATCAAACAGTAATACTTGGATGCCAAGAATGTGAAGGAGTAGATTAGAATTGCTAACAGAAAGTAGTTTGAAAGCCTTTATTATATATCTGGGATCTTGGAGTTTACTACAGCGTAGAAAATCAGATTAAGTATATTGTGATCACATATACATTGGTCTTTTTAACTTCATCTTAGAATTTGTGAAAGAAAAGGGAAAAGCAGCAAATGGCCACAGATTTTCCAGCCAGCTATAACAACGAAGAAGCAAGAGGAAGATCACAATAGGAAAGACAACATCCATTTGGTCTTCATATTTTTAAATATATGCTAAATAAAATCTGCTACAATATCATCCTGCCTTTATTTAAAAGATAAGGACAGGGGCCTTTTTAGTCTTTGAATTATATAACCAATTATTACTCTTCTGTTTGCACAACGTAGATTTTGAATGAGCTGATAGAAAATATCTGTCTTTTGCCTATGTAAGTTTCTGCCTAAATGCTATGGAAAAGCATTGTAAGATTCTTTTTTGTGATTAAAATTTCATTTCAGGGGCACTGGGGTGGCTCAGTCGGTTAAGCCTCTGCCTTCGGCTCAGGTCATGATTCCAGGGTCCTGGGATCGAGCCCCACATCGGGCTACCTGCTCAGCAGAAGAGTCTGCTTCTCCCTCTGCCCCTCACACCCTTCCAGCTCGTGCTCTCTCACTTGCTCGGTGGTCTCAGATAAATAAAATCTTAAAAAAAAAAATTTTTTTTTCATTTCATTTGTTCTCAGTCATCCTTTAATCCAGCCATTATCCCCTCATTTGCTCCATTCAGTGGTAGCCCTCTAGGGAAGGGAATTCCAGTCCCTGATCCATGCTGCACTAGATGAGGATGTAAAAGAGTGGTGCTACTCTGAAGTAGGAGGCACATTCTCAAACTGGGTCCACCCTGACAACATCTCTCAACCAGACTATTTATGTTTGTTGTCCCAAGTCTTGTTTTTGTTTTAGAGGGGAGGAGGGGGGGGAGGGGAGGGGCAGGAGGAGAGTGAGAATCCCAAGCAGGCTCAAAGCCCAGCACAGAGCCCAATGCAGGGTTCGATCTCACCACTCTGAGATCATGACCTGAGCTGAAATCAAGAGTCAAATGATCAACCCACTGAGCCATCCAGGCACCCCAGTCTTGTTTGTAAACTGCAGATGAACTGTGGTGATATTTTTGTAGAACTAAAGTTTTATAATTATTAAATTGTCTTTTCATTGATTTTGCAGCTAACAGAACAAGAAGTAGAAACAATATTGGATAAGGCAATGGTCCTTTTTAGGTTTATGCAAGAAAAAGATGTATTTGAACGTTATTATAAACAACACTTGGCAAGAAGACTTCTCACAAATAAAAGTGTTTCTGATGACTCTGAAAAAAATATGATATCTAAGTTAAAGGTAAGGTGTATATAAGCTGGAATGATGCACCCCTACTAATGTTTATCACATGATTGAACACCACAACATGTGATTAGAAAATATTTAATTGATTTAAAATGCTTATTTCTATAAGTTAATAAAGCTGGATTTTTTGAGCAGGTTACACTTAGATTTGTTTATGTTCTGGGACATTCAGAGTTTGGAATTTCTCTTGGTGTGGCAGGATACATTCATGGAGATCTGGGGGAGGAATAGTGCAAGGGAAGTAGGAAAGGGAGTGTCACCGTTTAGTTTCGTTTCACAAAGTGTGGGCCATGGACTTCTGTACTGGTATCACCTGAGCTGCCTATTCAACACGTAGTGTTGGTCCATACGTTTAGTGAGGTGTATTGGGATCTCCAAGAGAGTCTGTGAACCTGCGTTTTAAAATAAAATCCATGGGTTACTCTTAAACACACTGAAGTTTGGTAGCCGCAGGCATAGAGCAGCTACTGGAAAGATACAGAAAGGATGTCAGTTACGTGGGAGAGTTTCTTTCTTTGTATATTTGCTCATAGAAAAATCCATTGTTTATTTGTGTATATTTGCGGTTTCTTCCACAGACTGAATGTGGATGTCAGTTCACATCAAAACTGGAAGGAATGTTTAGGGATATGAGCATCTCAAACACGACTATGGATGAATTCAGGCAGCATCTACAGGCAACTGGGGTAAGATTCTCCATTAATTGCTCCTTGTGTGTATGTGTCTGTGTGAAGTCTTTAATAATGAGCACTTTCATCCATGTTAAACTGAACTGGTGTCATTTCTTTAAGTGGTATTAGTGGCAGCATTTGTATTGTCTGTGTGTACTTTAAAAATTATTCTCCCCCATATTAGCCCTTTTTTTAACTATTAATGTTAAAATATTTTTTCCTTATTCTCCCAAAACTTAGTTTATCCTCTCCACTTGAGGGAATGTGCTAAAAATTTAATAGATAGAGTGATTCCACTGTTGTAACCATTATAGATTGTGGAAAGAAGACAGGGCTTGGGCAAGCTTGCTGAGTTTAGTACTCTTCTCTCACTTTACCCCCCAGGATTGTGTGATCTTAAGAATCATTACCTGACCTTCCTCTATATACTTCAGTATTCTCATCTGTAAGATCAGCATAAAGGGGTCTGACTTTTTTACATCATATTTATAACGTGTTATAAATATGGTTTTGTATTGTGACTCCCAGAAGGAAGTAAAGCAGCAGCTTACATGGCTTTGGAGTCTGATGGGTTTTTGTGAGGATTTAATGAAGTTCAGAATTTTGTTTCTTTTTCTTTTTTTTTTTTTTTTACGTTTTTCAACTTCATCTTAAGTTGAGAGAACTCCACAGGTTTTCTTTAAAAGTTTTCTTTCTCAAGTGACCATATACAGCTGAATAATTAAGACCTGTAACAGCTACTTAAAAAATTTGGAGGTTATGCCTCTGATTTTCTTCTCTCTCTCTCTCCCTTTTTTTTTTTTTTTTTTTTTTGAGAGAAAATGCAGGGCAGGGGGAGTTGGTTGGGAAGGGCTGAGGGAAGGAGAGAATCTTAAGCAGGTTCCATGCATGGAGCCTGACAGGGGGCTGGATCTCAACCCTGAGATCATGACCTGAATTGAAACAAGAGTCGGATGCTTAACCACCTGAGCCACCCAGGGCGCCCCCGTTCCTTTGATATTTAGATACAAAACCATCACTTACACTGCTCCCAGTCTCATCACAGACAGATTATGTGAAAATACCTAATTCTATAGAAATGGACATTTATATTATATATATATATTAAGGCATTCTGACTCAGAGGGACTTCTGGTCTCTCTGCATGGTAAATAGTTATATGATTTGCCTCATAAAGTTTATTGTGGAGAAGGGCTGAGAGCAGGAAAGATACAAGTCTGTGACAAATAGAAATTTTGTTGGGCATGAACTGAATAATGTGGTTATCCTAGATACTTTTTTTCTTTTTTAGATTGTTTATAGAGATTAGTGCTTGATTCTGATACATTAATATAATTATATTTTCATGCAATAGAATTATTTTTCCTGTTTATTTTTTTCTTCCACTAATTCTATACATATTGAGTGCTATAGGGATATAATCTGGTCTGAGTAAATATTTTTTGAAATAAACCATCTGTAAGAGAAATGTTCCTGGGTGGGTTCAACACTTTCACTATATAAGTGTCTAATTAATTGTCTGTGATCGGTGAAGGTCTTTTGATAAGAAAATTACAATCTTTACTCTTGACCACTTTGTTGCCGTAGTTCATTTTAAAAAAGGGGAGGGGGCTAGTTGTTCAGCATGATGATTTTATCAGATTGTTATTTTGGTTATAAAGTTTGTGTATTTTTCACTTAATAATTCAAATATCTCTCGCACTCTGTGGTAGAATATTTGTTTAATAATTTGTTAGCTGGGGACGCCTGGGTGGCTCAGTCGTTAAGTGTCTGCCTTTGGCGTAGGTCATGATCCCAGGGTCCTGGGATCGAGTCCCACATCGGGCTCCCTGCTCCGCGGGGAGCCTGCTTCTCCCTCTGCCGCTTCTTCCCTTTGCTCGTGCTCTCTCTTCCTCTCTCTCTCTCTGACAAAATCTTTAAAAAATAATAACAATAATTTGAACTGCAGTGAGAGTACTTACCAAGATGCTCAGAGTTACATATCTGCTAATCTGGTTGCGGTTTCCACTTACTGTAAGGCCATTATTTGCCTGCAGTTACTGGCTTTTTTTAATTGTTTATGCTAAGGATCTTAAGCTTTAAGTCTTCCTAAGCCTTAATCTACATTAGAAAGATTTGATGAAAAGTGGCAGAATTATCAGAACAAATAGTGAGCTTTCTGAAATCTTTGAGCTCTTTTAAAATATCACCAATCCTCAAGCAGACCTTTCTCTAACTTCAAGTGCTCTTGGCCTATTGAAATCTATCAAGAGAGTGGCTGTTCCATTTACTTTTAGAAGTAATATATTGGGGTGCCTGGGTGGCTCAGCCATTAAGCGTCTGCCTTTGGCTCAGGTCCTGGTCCCAGGGTCCGGGGATCGAGTCCCGCATCGGGCTCCCTGCTCAGCGGGAAGCCTGCTTCTTCCTCTCCCATTCCCCCTGCTTGTGTTACCTCTCTCACTATGTCTCTCTCTGTCAAATAAATAAATAAAATCTTTAAAAAAAAAAAAAAAGAAGTAATATAACAAGTGCTCTCTTAAAATTCAAATAATACTTGTGGTATATTTTATTTAGATAAATCTTAATTATTATGCTTAAGGAAATTTTAAGTGTTTGCCCGTTTTTTTCCTGTGTTTTTATTTTAAAAACTGGGACGGGGCAGGGAAACCAGGCTTGCTATTATATTTCTGTTTGTTTATATCGGCAAGTCATATCCTATTCCAGCAGACTTTTCTGGTATCTCAGTCTCTGTATACTTGTCCCTGTCATGTACTATCTTTGAATATAAGTTGAATGTCTTCAAAATATTACTAAAAAAGCTATAGGAAGAGGAGTTAGAAACCAGTAAAGCAATAGTTCTTTGAGCTTCTTTGTTTTTTGTTTTGTTTTTTTCCGTTTAACAAATATCTAGCAAAGAAAAGTGCTTTCCATGCCAAGCATTGTTTGGGCACTGGATGATAGAGAGCAGAGAATGGAAGAGACTTAATTCCCTTCCATGATGGAACTTCCATTCTAATCTGGGAGACAGATGACAAACAAGATAAGCAAGCATATAGCGCCTTAGTTGGTGATAGGTGATATGGAGGAAATCTATAGTGGCAAAGTGGTCAGGGAAGGCTTCCTTTAAAAACTGACGTTTTGAGGAAAGATTTGAAGATTAGGGAGCAAGCCATGTGAGTACATGGGAGAAAGGAGAAAAGACTTTATTGTCTTGGGTGGATTAAACCAAGTTGTGACACCATTACTGCCACTTGAAAATGTGCCACTCCCACTGCCAACCTCTGCTCGTCGTTTAAGAGTCCCTCCTGTGGCCCTCTCTCCTCTAAGGCATCTTAAGATTACTAATTCAACCTCTGTTTTGTTGTGTTTTTTAGGATTTTTTTCTTTTTTTCTTTTCTTTTCCTTTCCTTTTCTTTTTCCTTTCCCCTTTCCTTTTTCCTTTCCTTTTTCCTTTCCTTTCCTTTTTCCTTCCCTTCCCTTCCCTTCCCTTTTTCCTTCCCTCCCCTCCCCTCCCCTTCCCTGTCCCTTCCCTTTCTTACAGAGAGAGAGAGAGAGCATGAGCCAGGTGAAGGGCAGAGAGAGAAGCAGACTCCCCTCTGAGCAGGGAGCCCGACGTGGGGCTTGATCCTTGGACTCTGGGATCATGACCTGAGCCAAAGGCAGCCATTTAACCTTGACTGAGCCACCCAGGCTCCCCCCCCGCCCCCCCAGTTCAACGTCTTTAAAATTGAGTAGTCATTTAGTAGATACTTGTGAAGAATCTGAGTGTGGCGTATTCTTGATATTTATGAAGTTTAGCCCTCCCTTTTAAAAAATCTGTATCACGAATCATCCAGGTTAGATAAATAGGGAAAAATGGTTAGAACAAGCTGTGAATATCAATAATAAAGATAATATTTCACCATGAGGAATTCCTATTAATGTGCTTTCTAGTTTTCTTAAAAATTTATGTATAGGGGCGCCTGCGTGACGCAGATGGTTAAGTGTCTGCCTTTAGCTCAGGTCATGATCCCAGGGTCCTGGGATCAAGCCCCATATCGGGCTCCTGGCTCAGCAGGGAGCCTGCTTCTGCCTCTCCCCCTGCTCACACACTCTCTCTCTCTCTCTCTCTCTGTATCTGCGTCTCCAATAAATAAAATCTTAAAAAAAAAAAAAAAATTATGTCTAAAGAAGAAAATAACCATGACAGTAATGCTAGCATCTGTTTTGTAGAGGTGTTTATCCATTATCCAGCATCTTTAGAGCGCACTGTGTAGAAGTGGATCTACAGTGTCCTTTGCAGAGGTTGTAAAAATAAGAACTACATGTGAAAACATGAAAGTTTTGATCAATGTAGTTGAAATGTGAACAGGATAGTAGAAATAGGTTGTTAAGATGGTAAAAATATTTAAAAGCTGAGATGAAAGATTTAGAATTCTCTCTAAAATGATACTGATAGGGCCTATTGACATTTTATATAAAAAACCGTAAGGGCCAAAACTTCACTCCTCTCAGTGACACCAGTAAGACTTTGTTCGTGTACTAAGAACTCTGCTTTGGTCATTATTTTAAAATCAGCATCTTAAGCAATAATTATAGATATTTGCCAGGATAGTTAAAATTTGGAAAACACTGATCTAATCTTTAAGAAGGTAAGTTTTATTTGCTAGATATTGGACATGGAGCTAACTACTTGGCTAACTCTAACCCAGTGTCTATATGGAATGGAAAACAAATCCTAGTTAATTTGAGGGGAACATCTTTTTTATCTTCTACACAGGTATCTTTAGGTGGTGTTGATCTCACAGTCCGGGTGCTCACGACAGGTTATTGGCCCACTCAGTCAGCCACACCAAAGTGCAACATCCCACCAGCACCAAGACATGCTTTTGAGATATTCAGAAGGTAAACATAGATCAAACTTCGTGTTTGTAAGTACAAATAATTGTCCAAAGTTGAAATAAACTTGAGCAATAGTGTCCCTGATTGAGGATGAATTTACTCAATTTTTTCCTCATGTTCAAAAGGAAAAATTGTTCTTTATGCTTTTTAATATGTAAAAATGAGTTGCATTAAACTCTTTGGAGAGGCTTGTTTTCCATGATTAGGAGTGTAGTTTGCATTGTTGGTGTCTGCCTCTGGCTTAGAGCAAATTGATGACTGGGTTACTATGGAGAAAAGTGATCTTATGAATAGTAGCAGCTGAGCGGCAGGCCAAGGGGCAAAGTACACTAATAGAAATTAACATTTCCCTTATACATAGATGCTTGTTAAGGGTTGTTACCCTGTAGTTTATAATTCCAAATGTGTAAATTATATGATTTTCTAAAACCTGGTTTGATCTGCTAAAGGTTTTACTTAGCCAAACACAGCGGTCGACAGCTCACACTCCAGCATCATATGGGTTCTGCAGATCTCAATGCCACATTTTATGGACCAGTTAAAAAGGTAAATATTGATAGTTTGAACACACTTACATTAAGTAATTTAAAGTTAGTTTATAGAATTGATTTCTTGTTTTTGTTGACCCTGGGTAAATTATGTATTTCTCTTATTTTTCCTACTCAATTGAAATACTCAAAAGGGGAAGCTGGCTTTAGCTTCTATTCTCTCAGTTGCTAGCTTCATTGGACAGTATGAAGACTCTATCAGTAGCCTAGCCTTCCTTCAGGAATATATAATAAGACAGTATTGCATAAGATAATAAAATGTAAATTGATTTGAGAGCATACAAAGCTGTGAGTCCCTTTTCAAAATTCTCAGTCTTTTATAATCCTTATTTCCAATAGATCAAAACCAGAAAATTCACAAGATCTGTGAGATATACAAAATATTAATAAAGTGGTTATTATAAAAATTAGCAAGGCACTAGTGAATTGCCTTCGTTTAAAAAATGTAATTTCTTAGGGCACCTGGGTGGCTCAGTTGGTTAAGCGGCTGCCTTCGGCTCAGGTCATGATCCTGGAGTCCCTGGATCGAGTCCTGCATCGGGCTCCCTGCTCAGCAGGGAGTCTGCTTCTCCCTCTGACCCTCCCCCCTCTCATGTGCTCTCTCTCTCTCATTCTCTCTCTCTCAAATAAATAAATAAAATCTTTAAAAAAAAATGTAATTTCTTTTTTATATCAAAAATTGTGAAGTTTAGACTGATCATTTACTTTCATTGCTTGGGTGTAAATCAAATCAAAGTCATTTGCCTTCAAATAGAGAAATAATAAAAAGCTTTTAGAGAAATATTAAGGAAAAATACCCAAGTTGTTATTTAGGCAGCAAATAAAAGTTTTATTTTATATTTTAATAATAGTGCTACTGGTTTCATATGTCACTGTTGTAACACTTTTTTTTTTAATATTGTCAATGTCTACACATTCTGATTTTTATATTTAATTGAAATGGGAAGTATCCTTTACAATTCATTTACTTGAATAATGTTTGACATTATTATATATTTGAGTGTAAGTGGGAAAGGTAAGGATATTAAAAACTCGGCTTTTAATTCTTGCTTTTGTTTTAGAGGAGTGGATTTTTTCCTAAATAATCATGTTTTCTTTTGAAGTTTTATTAAACAGATCAGTGGGTTTTAAAAACAGTTCATATGAAGACTTAAATTTCTATTTTGTACTTAAATCATAGAGCAGGAACAGGCCCAAGGATGGCAGAGATTTTTCCCTCCATCCTGTGCTGTTACTTGATCTCCTCCTGTGATCAGACCACACAGAAGGAAACCCCTGCTACTTTTGGGAGCTTGTAAAATGACAGTGTTGTCTTTTAAGTCCATTATCCCATTGTGTACTGTTAAAATAATTTTAGCTATAACTATAAGGAATTGTTGATTCAATATTTGCTCAATTACATTAAAATGTTCGTAATGGGGAAAAAAGGACAGTCCTTCAATAATGACTTAGTGTGCCTGTGTGTATGTGTGTACACATACCCATTTTTTAAGTGACATTGCCTTTCTATGTAGGAATAAGTTACGTAGTTTTGCTAAGGGGAGAGTTGGATATTACAGTGCTTGTCTTTGAAAAGCATACAGTTAAAGTTATCAGGAGATAATTTTATCTTGCTTATATTTCTTAAAAAATGAAACAGGAAGATGGATCCGAAGTTGGTGTTGGAGGGGCACAAGTAACTGGCTCTAATACACGGAAGCACATATTGCAGGTCTCCACTTTCCAGATGACCATATTAATGCTCTTTAATAATAGAGAAAAATACACGTTTGAGGTATGGGTTGATTATATAAATTTTAAGCATTTGCATTGTTTCTGATTCTCACCTGTTACTGGAGTCCTTCTTATTTGAGTAACCTTTAAAGTTATTATTTGAGTATTATTATTATTATTGTTATTATTAAGTAACCTTTGAGTACCATTAGAGAAAACAGCATAAAACTGGGCTGTGGAACTGTATGAACACCATACACATATTGGGTCACATTTCATTTAGTTTCTTAAAAATCAACTTTATCGAAGCAAAAGTTTTACATGATAAAACATGTCCCATCTCAGTGCATAATTTGATGAGTTTTAACAGATCTGTGAACCTGTGTAAGTGCCATCACAATCAAGGTACAAAATATTACCCCCTCAATTTTTATCCTCCTTTGCAGTCAGTTCCCTCCCCCTGTCCTCAGACTGCTGGTGATTCGCTTTATATCACTGTAGATTAGTTTTGCCTTACTAGAATTCCAGATAGATGGAATCCTGGAATATGAGTTGCTGTTGCCCAGTTTCTCTCACATACCACGTATTTTTGAGATTCACCCATTTGGTGTGTGTATAGTTTCCGTAGTTCATTCCTTTTTATTGCTGAGTGATACTCTAATATATGGATTTACTACGTTTTCTTTACCCATTCACCTGTTGATGGGCTTTTGGGTTGTTCCCAGATTTAGGCTGTTATGAATAGAGATACGTTGAACTTCTTAAGAGACCCAAACTGTGTCCCAAAGTGTTGGTGCTGTTTTACATTCCTGCCAGCAGTGTAGGAGAGTTCCAGTTGCCCCACATCCTCTGCAAAATTTAATAGTCTTTTAATTTTAACTGTTTAACTTGGCGTGTGTAATTTTATTTCATTGTGGATTTAATTCGCCTTTCCTTGACTATGAAGATGCTGAGCATCTTTTCTGTGTTCCTTTGCCACTTATATATCTTGTTTGGTGAAGTGTCTGTTCCTATCCTTATCAGGTTGTTTAAAAGCTTTTTATAAATTTTGGATACAAATCCTTTGTCAGACCTATGTGCTGTGAATATTTTCATTCAGTCTGTCATTTGCCTTTCCATTTTCTTTAAACGACATTTTTTGAAGAGCAGAAGTTTTCAGTATTAAAAAAGTCAAGTTGCCACTTCTTTCCTTTTGTAGCTCATGCTTTTGATATCCTAGCTAAGAAATTATTGGTTACCCTGAGGTCTCAAAAGATTTTCTTCTGATTTTATTCTAAGTGGCTTTTTAGCTTTAGCTTTCACATTTAGGTCTGTGATCAGTTTCAGGTTAATTTTTTTATGTGGTTAAGATTAAGGATTAAGAATTTTTTCCCCTCCTTGGGTGGCTGGCTGGCTCAGTCATTAGAACATATGACTGGATCCTCAGAGTCATGAGTTCAAGCCCTGTGTTGGGGGTAGAGTTTACTTTAAAAAAATAAAAATAAAGATTTATTTCCCCCCACACACGGATAGTCAGTTGTTCACTCCATCATCATTTGTCAAAAAGATTGTTCTTTTCCCTTTAAATTACCTTGGCACCTTTATGAAAAAAATCAATTGACCGTATATGTATGGGTCTGTTTCTACACTCTGAGCTATTTCGTTGATTTCTACGTCTGTCCTAGGCTAGTTTTACGCTACCTTGATAGTGTGAAATTTCTTTTGTGTACCCATCTTTTTTTTCTTCCCTCCTTTAAGTCCTTTGATTACATTAAATTCATTTGGTCTTTTCCCTTACCTTTAATGGGTACGTTGGAGTTGAAATAAAGATCATGCGGTTCTTAAGTTTAAATTTAAGATAAAGAATTAATACTTTGAAAAGCTGTAAAATTACTGCCATATTTATACTTAGTTGAAAGTCAGTTTTCAGATATAGGTGAACGTAGAAATAAGTTAAAGTTCGAAATTTAGAGTAAAATTAAATTGTAGGCCTATTTTAATACCTGCCTCTGTAGTTCCATTTATGTAATAGATAGAATTAAATGAACATTTTTATGTGATACACCTCAAGGAAATGTTTTGAAACCCAGGTGTTTTAGGTCAGTGGCTAAGTCAAGAGGTTTTGCTCTTACCTGTTTCCAGATATGTCTTACCTAGGGAGTAACCTTAATTGTCAAGCACAAGTTACATGTGATTTAGTACCAAGGATATTGATTAAGCAAGTATTGAGTACCTTACTCAAGTTGTAAGCCTCTTCAGACAGAGGTGGAATTAAATCATCTCTAACAGCTTGACTGTTGCACTCTGCAGCTGCCATGGGTAATATATTTTAAACAAAATAAACTGCTTGATAAATGCTAATGTTGGTTTTCAGAGTCATGCTTTGTAAAGACCTAGTGAAAGTAATGGGAGAAACAAAAACATAATCTAATTTTCTAAAGCTGTTATTAGAATTACTAGTAATTTTAGTGGTTCAGGCTTACTCTTCCCTTGCCCCACCAGCTTGGGATCACTAAGGCTAATGAGCATCATTACATAGAGGATAAAATTAAGCAAAAAGTTCTTCTAATATTTCACATTTTAGCTAAGTCACAAACCAGATGCCTGAGTGTAAATGGCATATGTAGGATGCTATTCCTGTGGCTCCTAAAGCCTTCTGGCTGCTTGCATCTTGAACCAGGGGCATTGTGAGAAGGCACTTCAAGTTGGTACTCATACCATGTATTTCATTGTACTCTGCTGCGTAAGTTATTATTAGCTGGCTCTTACAGAAATCATCTCCACAAATTGGAGAAGATAGTTAAAAGTATTTAATACTTTTTAAAAGGAAGCTGATTTTGAAACTTCAACATTGTTTTTTTATGAGTTCAGTAAAATGGCGTATTAGTTACTTAATGCTGCATAACACATCTTAAAACCTAGGGGTTAAAACAACCACCAACAATTTATTCTCTTTCCTAGTTCTGTGGGTTAAAGATTTAGGTGGGGCTCGGTTGGGTAGTTTTGGCTCAGAGTTTCTCATGAGGTTGTGAAGATGTCAGCTGCGGCATCAGTCATCTAATGTTTGTCTGGGGCTGGAAAACACACTTCTGAGCTATTGGTATACTCTTCCTTCCACAGGGCTGACAAGTTCATTTCGCCTGTTGATAAAGAGGTCTTAGTTTCTCTTCACATGGGCCTTAACCACATGATTGTCCTTGCATCCTGGTGGCTAATTCTCCTCCCTAAAGCAAGCCATCCAAGAGACCCAGGCAGAACCTGAAGTGCCTTTGTGACCTAGCCTTAGAAGTCACATATTGTCACTTTCGGATTTTCTTGATCACCCAAGTCAGCCCTGATACGGTGAGGGGATCACACAGGGGTAAAACATACAGGATCATTACAGGCCATCTTGGAAGCTGCCTGCAGAAGGTGGCATTTATTCATAGTGTCACATTCATCCACATAGGCTGCTAAAGCTATTTCCTTTTTTTATGTATTTCTTTAATTAATAGAAGTTTATATTATTTAAAACAGCTAAAATCAGGACATAGGTAAAGTGGTAGTCTGTAGCTTGGATTATTATTAACTAGCATTTGGTTTTTGAAAGAGGTATGGGTATTAATTATTAATACATATTTTTCTGAATGTTCTTCATTATAGTTCTTAAATTTTTCTGAGAAAGAGTCTGAAGTATAAAAACTAATTATGGACAATAGCAATATTAATGTCGGGCAGTAGAATAAAAATAGAAAATGATCACGCAACAGTGATAATTGATATTTCATTAAGAAGTTATAACAATCATTAGTGACATAATTTCACATCATATAAAGGAAAATGGTTGAAGTACAAGGTGAAATAGACAATTCACAATCATAGAAGTCCCTCACAGATGTACTGACTGACCAGACAATAAAAAAGAAGATACAGAAGATTTCATAATTAGCAAATTAAAATTGAAAGCTTTACAGAGAACTTTGAACTCAGAAACAAAATACCCAGATTGCTCTTGGGAAATACCTGAGGCTGGCATAACCTTATTACTAAAAGTGAACAAGGAGACTACAAAAAAGAAAAAGCTATAGGTTATTCAACCTTAAATGCACAAATCTTAAATAAAATACTAGCTAGTCCTATTCAGCAGTGTATTGAAAGAATGATTCTGTGTGTCCAAATAGGATTTATTCCTTTAATACAAAGAAGAAATTTGTTAAAATATAGTTAAGATTTTATTATATAATAAGTTAACCAACCACATGCTGTCTTGCCAGACATTTCAAGGAGAAGACCAATTAATGATTTCTACAGATGTACAAAAAGCATTTGTAGAAGTCAAGTCTTCGTTTCGTATTTCCAGGATATGGGGGACCCTTAACCACCTAACAATAGAATGAAATGCCTTTACTGTCATATGGATATATCTGATGAGAGACCTAAAGCAAGCAGTAGTTAGTAGTAAAATATTAGACCCCTTCCCATTAAAGTTAGGAACAAGCTTTAGGATATCTGCCCTTATTACTGTTACTCAGTATTGTTTTATAAGTCCTAACTAACACACCAAGAAAAAAAAAGTTTTATAAAATACCTGGAGTTGACAGAATTTGTAGACCGTGTGTAATCATCTGAGAACATTGAGGAGAGTTCATTTGAAAAATCAACTTTTCTATAAATCAGAGTTAATCAGAAAATGAGATGAGGAAAGTTATATTTTAAATAAGAATCATAATCTTCCTAGGAATCATTCTAACAAGAAAGGTAGAAGACTTCCAGCAAAAGGGCAATAAAAACAAAAGAATATGAAAGGGCAAATGTGCCCTGATGGGAAATTTACATGTTACAGAGGAGGAGGTATTCCATTTATGTTTAACATTAATACCATTGTCTGAATGGGCATGTTCATGTTACATACATGTGTATTTGTATTCCTGTGTGTGTATGTAGATATGTAGGAAAAGTCATAAAGGATGCACGCCGAATTGCAATAGTTCCCTACGGGAATGATCTGTAATTGTAAAATATCACCTAAGAAGGTATTTCTGGTTCTTTGAATATGATTAAGCAATAACATATGTAAATAAGTCACCTTTAGCATGTACATAATAATTATCAACACTCTAATAACAGCACCTATTTAACTTGCTGGAATTAACATTTATAGCATTTGAAATGGCTAACATAGGTAGACATACAGAGATCATTTGAGGCAAAGGAATGTGCCTCATCATCACTAAGTTTCTCTCAATGCTCACTTACCTGACAGTCCTTTAGAGCAACTTGAGCTGTTGCTCAGATTTGTGAAAGAGAGAATGACTCTCCAGATCAGTTACATAATCAATGTCCCCATCTTCATGCCCATTCTTCCTGAGCTGCTTTTGAGAAAGAAATAGCTCTGGATAGTAAATCAGAGTGATATATCCTACTGTGAAGACTTTGTGGCATCATACATCCCTGTAGACGTGTAGGAACTGAATCATATACGTGTGCAATTCTCATAATGTCCTATGGACCTAAGAGGCACATAATGAACCAAAAAATTACACATTCATTCTTCATACTGCTTTTTTTTCAGTATTACATTTTATTCATACCATGATATGTTGCAAAAATTATCACCTGCACTTCAAAACAGATTTCTTAACTGTTTTTCATGTTTTTCTAGAATTATCAGGTATTTAATTTTTTTTTCATTTGGTCATACAGGCAGTAAATACAGTCAACTTGGATTATAAATTTTGATTGTATGATAGAAGGCCTTAGCTCAGGCTCACTTTGCTTCTTTCTATGAAGGAAGTTGCTGAGCAGAAGTAGTGTGGATCAACTTGGGAGGAAGATTGTAGAGTATTTCTAAAATTAGCAGTGCTATGTTGATTAACACTTTATTTTTACCTAAATATTAAAGCAGGTCAGTAATAATCTCTGCTGGATGACATTTTTAGACCAGGCCTTGTATCTTCTGAAACAAAAAAGTACCTGTCTTTTCAATATTTTGTAATTTGAATCACCATTTTCTCTATAGTTTCTCCAAATAAGTGAGATTTTAGTGAAGGGTCCTAATTCTTTGTTGTAAAGGAAGTTCTTTGTTGTAAATTATCTTTTTAATACCCTCCTTCCTGCTTGGTCAGTTTTACTTTACTAATTAACTAATCTATAATCTTTCCAAAAGTCTAATAATGTCAATCTGATGGAATTT
Source organism: Mirounga leonina (assembly GCF_011800145.1). NCBI lineage: Eukaryota > Metazoa > Chordata > Mammalia > Carnivora > Phocidae > Mirounga > Mirounga leonina. Next base: position 13,455,912 of record NW_023270377.1, read on the forward strand.
CAGGAAATTCAACAAGAGACGGATATCCCCGAAAGAGAACTTGTTAGAGCTCTGCAGTCCCTCGCCTGTGGTAAACCAACACAGCGGGTTCTTACAAAAGAGCCCAAGTCCAAGGAAATAGAAAACGGCCACATATTCACAGTTAATGATCAGTTCACATCCAAACTACACAGAGTCAAGATTCAAACAGGTATCTGGAATTATATGTTTCCTCTTAGAAAAATGGTACTTTTTCCTCTAAAGAAATTATTATCTGTTGGATTTCTGTCTTTAAAAAAAATAATGCTTGGGGCGCCGGGGTGGCTCAGTCGGTTAAGTGTCCTGCCTTCGGCTCAGGTCATGATGCCAGGGTCCTGGGATCGAGTCCTGTATGGGGTTCCCTGCAGAGCGGGGAGTCTGCTTCTCCCTCTCCCTCTGCATGCTGCTCCCTCTGCTTGTGCTCACTCACTCTCTCTCTCTGTCTAATAAATAAGTCTTAAAAAAATAAAAAATAAAAAAAGTAATGCTTTTCTGGTGCTGCATGACACATAGGCTTAAGGAATTAAGTAGTTTTTATTCATATGTGTTCCTGTCAAAATACAGTTGAATCCAAGTTCAGTAAGCATTTAAAAAAGTAATTGGTGGTGTGAACAGGGTACTTATTTCTATATGGTTTTCGAGAAGGAAATAAAATTTTGTTAATATATTGGTAGTTACAAAATAACTTTTTAACTGGCTGAGTTAACTAATGACATCTATTTTTAAAACTGATTTACAGATTTCTCAAAGTTGGGGTTATCTATCCAGTGTGATTTTCAGATGCAGCTATTTATGTTTAATAGTCTTTTAAGTTTCAAAACCTTTAAAACCCATATTATCTCTCTAAAAACATAGAAATGATCCTATTGTGAACAATTTTTAGTTTGTTTTTAGTTTTAATTAATAATGAACATCCTACTATATATTTAACATAGTGTATGGTGTGTGTTTTCTATGTACATGAAGTGGAAAAGGCACTTTACCTTTACTGATGTTTAAAATTCTAACACAAGTGGCTCAGTCCTTAAGCGTATGCCTTTGGCTCAGGTCATGATGCCAGGGTCCTGGAATCGAGCCCCGCATCGGGCTCCCTGCTCCGCGGGAAGCCTGCTTCTCCCTCTCCTACTCCCCCTGCTTGTGTTCCGTCTCTTGCTGTGTCTCTCTCTGTCAAATAAATAAAATCTTTAAAAAAAAATAAAATTCTAATATAGTTTGCTCCCTGATTTCAAATTTAGTATTAGATAAACTTCCCAGGGCTGACTTCATCCATTACAGCTATGTATGTAGTCTATGTAGTAAAATAGTATTTTAAAGTAAGTTTTAAAATGATGCAGTTCTTTTGATTTTAAAAAATTGTATTTACATTATACATTAATAAAAAGATGAGGTCTTTTAAAAATTATTTTTATGTCAAATATGTAATTGATTGCCAGATTACATTCATTCAGAAATGTTACATACACACTTCTGCTGACCTTTTTGACCCTGATTGGATTTGTATGCCCTCTGAAGCAGAGTGGTGTCTCTTTTAAAGCATTGCCTACTTTGTCCCATGGTTGCAGACCATATCATTGTATCTTCATCACCAAAATGGCCCCATGTTTGGACACAGATGTAAACTGAAAATGAACTAGAACTACATTAAAGAGAGTTATGAAATAAAATATTTGTTTTCCCTAGTGTCAGATATAAGACTTCATAGTTTTAGGCAGATACAGGTTTTGGATTTTAGGACTTATTTGTATCCTAGATTTAGAGGAATCTAGATATGTGGTGATATACATATATCTGAATTACCAAACCTCACCCTGCTTTACCCTAAATAAGTAACTCTTTGTAAGCCCAGATTCCATCATGTCCAGCAGTAATATTTTCAGATACTATTATTGTCATCAAAAAAACAGTCTTCTCTTCATGGATTTTTAATTTTGGGTGGTGGTGGTCTTTGTGTAGTATTTTAGATCTAATTAAAATAGAATTTTTTAAGGGTGCCTGGGTGGCCCATTCGGTTAAGTGTCCAACTCTCAATTTCAGCTCAGGTCATGATCGTGGGGTTGTGAGATTGAGCCCTGAGTCAGGGTCTGTGCTAGGCGTGGGGCCTGCTTGGGATTCTCTCTCCCTCCTCCCTCTGTCACCGCCCCCCGCAATCTCACTCTTGCTCACTCTCAAATAAATAAATTTTTTAAAAAAATAGAAAATTTTGATGTTAAGTGTGTGTATATAGTACTTTAAATCTAATTAAAATAGGGGCGCCTGGGTGGCTCAGTCGTTAAGCATCTGCCTTCAGCTCAGGTCATGATCCCAGGGTCCTGGGATTGAGCCCCGCATTGGGCTCCCTGCTCGGCGGGAAGCCTGCTTCTCCCTCTCCTGCTCCCCCTGCTTGTGTTCCCTCTCTCGCTGTGTCTCTCTCTGTCAAATAAATAAATAAAATCTTTAAAAAAAAAAATCTTAATTAAAATAGGAATACAGTTATGTATGACAAGGAATTCAACTAGATGATCTCTTAAAGTTCTTTTCAGCTATAAAATTCTGGAAAGAAATAATGTTTTCATTTTGAAATATTACTTAGATTATCATGACTCTTAAAAATGTTTTGTATACATTAAAATTTTCTCTCTGTGATAAGTATTGTGACCACACAGATTTTCTTAAGTTGTCAAAATATATCCTTGCCTTTTGGCGCATAGTCAAAGATTCAGAGACTCTGTCTTTACCTAATTCTGCCTTTACTATAGTCAGTAATAGAAGTTCAAACAAAGAAGTTAAAAGTATTACTCAAATAACACAGCCTTTGAAAAGAATTAGATTTGTTGTAATCCACAGCAGTTTCCATTGTTCACAGTCCTCCCCGCCACCACCAGTCACGTTCCCCTTGCCCTTTCCTTTTCCCTGATACAGCTAGATACATATGTACCCATTGCACAAGCAAATGCCTCTGTTACCTTCTTCTTAAGGGAAGGGTATGGTGTGAGGCTCTGGGAGTGAGCTTCTGCCCTCACATTTTAAAAAACATAATTCAGTGTGTATCACCACGGTCTTCCCATTTATCTTGGAAAATACCTCTTTAGGTGGCCAAATCCTACAGAATGAAATAGATTGTTTTAAAAAATTATTTCTTCCTCCAACTTTTTATTTTAAGTATTTTCAAATCCATAGAAAAAGAAATACCAAAATGGACGAAGGTATATGGCCATCACCAGTATTTTGAGTCCTTAAACTTTCTGCCCCATTTGCTCTGGTGCCTTTGACCCCACTCTCCCCCTCTCCCTCCATATATGTATATATTTGCTACAGTATTTTAAATTAATCAGCAAACATCACACCTCTCCCCGCCCCAAAATAGACTAAGATTTTTTTTTTTTTTTAAGATTTTATTTATTTATTTGGCAGAGAGACAGCGAGAGAGGGAACACAAGCAGGGGGAGGGCTAGAGGGAGAATCAGGCTTCCGGCTGAGCAGGAAGCCTGATGTGGGGCTCGATCCCAGGACCCTGGGATCATGACCTGAGCTGAAGGCAGACGCTTAACGACTGAGCCACCCAGGTGCCCCTAGACTAAGATATTTTCTAAAGTAATTGTAGTACTGTATCACACCGAAGAAAATTAATAATTCCAAACATATTTATTTGTATAAATAAATATTTATGTACCACCCATATTTATTTGTCCACAGTTGTCTCAGAAATGCCTTTCAGGAGCACCTGGGTGGCTCAGTTGGTTAAGCATCTAACTCTTGATTTCAGCTCAAGTCATGATCTCATGGTCATGGGATCAGGCCCTGAGTTGGGCTCTGCCCTCAGTGGGGAGTCTGCTTGAGATTCTCTCTTCTCCCTCCCCGCCCCCCTCCTTGCTCACACTCTCTCGCTCTCTCTTTAAAATAAATAAATCTTTAAAAAAAAAAATGTCTTTCATATCTTACTTTTTAAATCCAGGATTCAATCATGGTCTCCCCATTACATTGATTTTTATGTCCTTTTAGTTTCTATTTACTCTAAACCAGTACCCCCCCTTTTTTTAATGACATTGACTTTTTTGAGGAAAAGCATTATTCTTTTTTAGTAGGTCATCTTAATCTAATTTTACTCTTTTTTGTTAAGATATTGATTATCTTTAACTTGGGAAAAGATACTGAAAATAGAATTCTTAACCAAGGGGTTCAATTAGAAACAGCTGAATGGATATGTACACCAGAATGATGTTCTACTAAATTGTACAGTCTGCTATCTTGTGGGTGTGTCCATGCGTAAGTCAGCAATGTCTTATGTGCTTCTTTGTAGTTTTCCAGTTTCTGCCTCCAGAAATTTCATATCTGTCTCTCATTGATGACCAAATAAATGAAAAATCAGTTGCCATTTTTCTTTGTCTCTTACTTCAATTAGAGCAGAGTTGTAAAAGAAAGGGGCTTCTATATTTATTCCCTGAGCAATTGCCTTGAAGACGGTAGGGAATAACAGAGTAAGACTTCTCTTCTCCAAAAGGTTGGAATAGAGTGTGCATTAGTGATAATGAGATTGTGACCAAAAAAAATCAGTAAGATACAAATTTTTAGGTAGTCTGTGACAGGTACAAATAAATTACTTGCTCCTTTAACTGACATCCCAGTGGTACTTTCTGTTTATTGAGCTAACTGCATCTTGGCAACGTATAACTCTATCCTCCTCTTAAAATATCTTGGCATGATGTTAGTAAAATACTAGTTGGCCCTGTAATGAAAATTATTTACTGGTAATTTTACTACTAAGTACATCCAGCTACCATTTTTTCTTCCAGGAGAGGAATCCTTGTATTTTATAAAAATAAAATTGGTTTTATTCTCTCTATAAAATTAAATTCCTAATATTTAAAAATAAGTTACAATTGCAAGATTTTTAGATCCATGATTGTTAATTATTTAAATATTTGTTAAAATGTTGAATTAGGCGTCTTTTGAATGTTTACTTGAATTAATAAATCTGTGTGTATACTCAGGTTGAAATTGGTTTTTCTATGTGGATAATACTAAAGTGTTTATTATAAACTGCATTTTTTCATTACGTGGTAATTACATGGTAAGTGTCTTTTTCTTTTAGTTGCTGCCAAACAAGGTGAATCTGACCCAGAAAGGAAAGAAACGAGGCAGAAAGTGGATGACGACAGAAAACATGAGATCGAAGCTGCTATCGTGAGGATAATGAAATCCAGAAAGAAGATGCAGCACAATGTATTAGTAGCAGAGGTGAGGGTGCTTCGAGACTAGATTAATGTAGGAAAAGCAAAATAATACTAAGAGTTCAAATTTAGGAAATCACTATATTCAAGTTGTTTATAATTTTAAAATGAGGAAACCAGAGTCAGGTAACACTTATCATTCAAAGTATGGCACTTACTTGATAATTAAACACAGCAGGACATCCAAATATGCACACTTTAAGAACTAATATATTTGTAATAAAAAATAATAGAATAATAACACATGAATAAAAAATTTTCCCTGCTACTTAATATTTTTGTGTTAAACAAGCTACCTTTATTTCTAAAAATAAGTGTTGCCATTGAAATAGGTAAATGATTAGGGCTGAATAAAGTATTGGTGGTAGAGGATAGAGAGCTAAGTGAAGACGAATGGGAAGTCGAATGGGCAGGACTTACTGACTGGTCATAGGACACACGGGGAGTCAAGGACCCGTAGGTTTCTGGCTTGGAGGCTAAATGGAGGGAGGGAGGGGCAGCGTGCTACCGTGTTCTGCATTAGTGGTATTCTGTACAAGCCGACTTTACATCAAATGGCAGAGGAAGAGAATTACGTGAGGGATTGGTCAGTCATTGCAAAACTCACGACATGTTGGCAACTAGGTGACTCATTAGTTTTCCCAGCCATTTTCAGGACTCTGGTAGAGTGACAGTGACAGCAGTGTCTCGAGAAGGAAGTGGAGCTGAAAGGACCAAGAGAGGGCCTTGTCCTTTAGGACTGAGTGTGAAGTTGAGGTGTCCTGGATTTTGTTTTTCTGATGGGAAGATATTCAGCATGTTTATAGCCTAGGAATAAAGAAGGAATACTTGAAAGAAAATGGGGTGAGAGGACTTGAAAGGTGAGAGGACTGTAGGGAACACAGGTGGGTTGTAGACATGTTGACAAAGATCGTACTGACTATGCCTCTCTCGAGAACCCAGGGCAGGGTGCAGGGGTGTGCTAAACAAGGGTGGATGCAAGTGTGAATAAATGCATATGTGCAAGGTGGTGGGAGTGTGAGGAATTACAGACTGAAAAAGGATGTGAGGTGATGGTGCTCAGGAACTTGCTGAACTCGAACACATTAAATTTGTGTTATCAGTGTATACCAGAGATTGGCGGACCTTTTTTTAATGGCCAGTTGCAGTGTGAAAGCAGCCACCGATAACAAAAGAGTGTGGCTGTGTTCCAGTTAAGGATTTACAAAATAGGCTGCGGGGCTATGTTTGGCCTGTGGGCTGCATCTTGTCTCCTAGTCTGCCCTGAAGGTGTAAAAACGACGACTTTACTCAGCAAGGAACTGAGTAGTAGATTCTGAATGATGTAGTAAATGTGGAGCCAGATGTTTGTTGAAGAGAACCAAAGGAATCTGGGAGTTGAGGTACTGCTGAGAGTGTAGCTAAAAGTGATCTTGCATGCAGTCTGGACCCCATCAAGGATGTAAGGTCAAAAGAAGTTGTTAGTAGCTTAGGAGAAGGGTCAGAGGATGAGAGATCTCACCTGGATTGAGAACAAGTTTGTTGATACTGGAGCGATAATACTAGAAGGGAGGTAGATTGTAGCTGGAGGCAGAAGTACTGAAGCTCAGATTTCAAAGAATTGTCATTCCATTGTGGCCTTGGGAAGTGAACTCTCCCAACAGGAGTAAAAGGAAAACTGGCTTGTGGATGGATGGGTGTTCTGTACGAGAGGCAGGGTGGATCAGTAGGGAGAGCATGAACTTTGGGGGCAGAAAGGTTTAGATTCTCATCTCTGACTGCTGGCTGTATTTACTTTTAGTGCATGTCAGTCTTCCTATCTGGCTATTTTCCTCATTTGTAAAAGGAGACAACCTACTTTGCAGGATTAAGAGCATTAAATAAATTAATATATACAGAGGGACTGATACACAGTGCACAGTCAGATTTTGGCTGCTGCTGTAGTTAGAATTTTATTTTTACCAATATCACAGTACCTAGAATCCTGACAGCAGCTGGAGAAAAGAATGACAGCAGTGGTACTTTTACCAGGACCAGGCAGCATCATTAATTCATTTAGCATATGCAGTGACTTGATGACATTCACTTAACTTTCCCAGGGGCCCCGTACTCGTAAATGGGAGAGCTGGGATTTGAATCTAGGTACTCTGGGGTCCGGAGTCTGTGCTCCTTTTTTTTTTTTTTTTTAAGATTTTATTTATTTATTTGAGAGAGTGCGCATGAGAGGGAGGAGGGTCAGAGGGAGGAGCAGACTCTCTGCTGTGAGCAGGGAGACCGATTCGGGACTTGATCTTGGAACTCCAGGATCGTGACCTGAACTGCAGGCAGTCTCTCAACCAACTGAGCCACCCAGGCGCCCTGAGAGTCTGTGCTCTTAAATACATTATGCTTCCTAAATTCTATGAATTGGGAGAGTAACCCAGAAGTTAGTAGATTTAGACCATCAAAATGGTTAAACCATAATGTGCTATTCATTCATGCTAATATATTCCAATTAATTCAACTACTAACCCACTTCAGCACTCATATTCTCATGTGAAGGAGGCATGTTCTAACCCATGTAGAAAATGTATATTACATTTTCAAATAAAGCCTTTTTTAATTTAAAGTTAGTTTGGTAATCAAATTACTAGAGTTTGAGCTGAATCTTAAAATGACACATCAGTTCTTTTCAAAGATAAGAATTTTTGTGTGTTTATATGGAAATGTTACACATTTAAAAAATTTTCTGGTAGGAATTAGTTTTTCTACTTTCTCTTTTAGGTAACTCAGCAGTTGAAGGCTCGATTCTTACCAAGTCCAGTTGTTATTAAGAAACGTATTGAAGGACTTATTGAGAGAGAATATTTGGCACGAACACCTGAGGATCGCAAAGTATACACATATGTAGCATAAAATGCGTTCAGAAATTTGATTTATTCTTGGACTGTACTCTTCCGCATGGACTGAGAAGTTCTTTTAAATCATTAAATATTAAGACGACCATCTCTTCTATTAAATTACAGTACATGTTCTAGACCATTCAGATCAAGCCTTTACTCCCTTTGAGAGTTTTCAACATCAATTGATTGAGCTTCAGGCTTTACAACGTTTATCCCTGTAGAGATCATCTTTACAGTTCCTCGGGAAAATGTGAATGTGCCGCGTTTTGTTTTCAATACTGTATGAAAACAGGAAAAAATAAAACAAAAATTTAGAAAATACAGCTCATTAAAATAAAATTGTTGGATTTCATTTCCCCAGGTCTTCAGTGTTGATGTAAATGTGTTTTTGTAGTGTTGCTTAGCACTTTGCGCATTGTATAAGTTGGGTAACAAAAATGGTAAAAGAAATGACACAGTTCCCAGTTATCTTGCTCTGCTTAAGACACTTCTTTAGCTAGTCTTGTTTAATTTAAAGGTTTGATAAATATACAAAGACCCAAGCATACATTTGAGCATGCTTTATTCTACCACTTGCACTTACTAATCTTCTAGCCTTATGACCAGGAACCTTTATTTTGGGCTCTATACACTCCCTGATTTGGTTTTCCCCTATTGTATTTCGAGATTTCCCAAATTAAGTCCTAATGATTAGGTTTTGTTCTGCATTATCTCTAGAGAGAGAAAATATTTTAGTATGTATAAATTGTACAATATTTTTTTGCTGTTGTACTCACTGCTAATAGTGGATTGTATAGGGCAGTGTTTTTATTTCACTTATTGTAGACAAAAATAAATGATTTAGTATACACACACCCACTAATTCGAGTATGTCAGAGCACAAAGTTGGCAGCTGGTTGTATTTAATTCAGACCCTTTGAAAAGCACATACAGCCGATACTTTGTTTATAAATATCTTAGGTTGCCCCTCTCTTAAATATATATTTTGGTGAAGCTGGGGTGCACTGTTAATTTTCTGTTTGAGATGCATTCTAAAGATGCAATAAATATGATTACCTTGATATTTTTTAACGAGATCTTCAGTTCTTGCAGCTAACTGTGTTTTGGGAAGTGATTAAGCAATATTTTTCAAACCTGATGATTCTTGGGTATTTAGCTATTGTCCTCCAAAGACTCACCGTTTCATGTGTTCAAAGATGTACTTTGTGCTGAAGATTCATGTCAGTTATCCTGTGCTTCCAACTTTCACCAATGTGTTTTACATGATTGATCCACCAAGGATTATAGTTTGCTATAACTTCAGAGTATTTTTATCTTCAATTTTATTTAATTTTGTTTCATTTTGTTTTCGTAAGACAGCGTTTCAGCCATGTAATTGGGGCAAACCACTATAGGTTTATGTTGGATAGAAAAGTGAAGTGTTACTAATGAGTTGGAATTACCAACTCTTGGTTGACTATCAGTACTGTTGATACATAGATTAGAATGTATGTCTCAGAAGATGGTTTCTGTTTAAATTTATGGTCAAGTTACAACAACTGAATTCTAATATGGATTAAAAACCACATCAATATTTTCCCCCATGCGTCTCTTGGGTTATAATTTTCCTTTTAGACTTGGCAGGTAGGCTCCTACTGCATTTAATTTTGTCTCCATTTGTACTGTAGAATTATAAGCCTTACGCTCTTAATCTCTACATTTTCCGCTTTGACGTGATGCAATTTAGATGCAGGTGAAAACTATCATGAACATTACTCTCAGGATACTCTTACCATACTTGAGTGCTGGTAGGGCAGGTGTAGAATGGAAAGCCGAAGGGTTCCACTCTCTGATTTTTACATAATTGGGATTTCTGTAATGGGAGGGTGTTTGTCTATGGGAAGATACTGGTAGTTTAGGTGGCACAGTTGTTTTGTTGCTCTCAATCCCCAATTAAATAATTATGACACCTTGGGAGATAGAACAACTCAGATTGTCGAGTTAATAAGCGTGAAAGGTGTGAAAATTTCGTATGAGATCTCAGTAAACGCAAATTTAAATGCTACTTTAAACCACTAAAAATCAGTAAAGTTAAATTTATGTTTTGTCTCAAGGGTGGTTGTACAAATCAAATCTAGGTCCAGAGCTTGGAGACGCTTCTTAGTTTGGGGCACAGGTTTCATATTTATGCTTCCAAGTGCTTATACATATATCGAAACACATTTCTGAATTGCAGTTGAGTTGAATGGCCAGAGAACGATACTGCATTGAAAATCAAAACTGGGTCACCTAACACAGTTACATGTTTTAGCTCTTTTTAAGTATTATTGTAGCTCACAAAGCTCATAATGGTACATGTTGACATTGCTTTCTTTTCAGCAAGAGGTCATTCGTGCTGTTTATCTCAGTTTTTTAATGTCTTAATTTCAAAGAAGAATACATCCTAATCATTTAATCCTGTTGATGTGAATGAATTTTGATGACTTACTTGAAGAATTTTGAGGGTGGACACATAGTTTTCTAACTGCAAAAATGATGTAATCTTTGTTCACTTGTTAAGTTGTAATTCTCTGCTATCATTTTCAAATCCAGGACAGTGTTTATTTTGAATTGTTATATAGTTATATTATTTAAAGATTGAAAATTCATTGCAATTAGGGAACACAGCCTCACAAAATAAAATGTGGTTGTGAATACAAGGATTCTTTATGTCAGTGAATTTTAAAAGGGGATGGGGGAAGGGATGCATGTCTCTCTAAAGGATGTATTAGACTCACCTGTGTAGCATTGTATACCTAGACATGTACCACTCCCAAACCCCCAGGATGCTGATAGACCTTCTCGGTAAGAATCCTTGTTCTAGTAAAGCACCGCTGTTCCATTCCCCCAGTGTGTGTGTAAGGTACCAAGAAGGGCTTAGGAGACAGCCAGTGAGTGATCTTAAGAGTATGCCTACATCCCCAGAAAACTAGGACATTGGCATCATCTCGGGCTTCTAAATACTATTTGGTTCCTCAATTTGGAAAATAATTTCAAAATGTTAAATCCAGATGATGCTATTTTTGTTACAATTTTGAATAACTGACTAGATACAGGGTTTTACTTTTGCCGATCTACTGTAACTTAAGTCAATTTTTATAGCCTAATTTTATATAAGCTATCTGATGTTTACTGTTAGATTGTCTCCATTTGGGAAGGAAAACTTAGATATGAAAATTGAAGATCATATATTTTACTATACGGTGCATATAGTCAGTAGGTATTTTGTACTCTATGGATATGAATGTTAAAACATTTCAGGTTAGCAGAATTATTATGAATTATTTCTATTCCCCAAAGCAGGAATAATTAAAAGTGTTAAACAGTTAATAACATTTAAGTCCTTATTACCACGTGCCAGACACTGTTCTGAGTGTGTCATGTGCATTATTTAACTTAGTCGTCACATGAGCTCTGTAAGATGGGAATCCTTATGTCGGTGTTGCCTAAGGGTACTGCTTGCAGAGCCGAGAAGTTGGACCTAGGTTTGATACTCTGTTCTGACTCAGCCTATATTCCACACTGTCGCTTGACATGACTTTGTGTTCACAAATTCATTATTTTACTCCATACCTCATTCACAGGAAGGAAAGTTAGAGGACATAGCAGAATTACTCTTTTTTTTTTTTTTTTTTAAGATTTTATTTATTTGAGAGAGAATGAGAGAGAGCACATAAGAGGGGCAGGGTCAGAGGAAGAAGCAGAATCCCTGCCAAGCAGGGAGCCTGATGCGAGACTCGATCCAGGGACTCCAGGATCATGACCTGAGCCCAAGGCAATCGCTTAACCAACTGAGCCACCCAGGCGCCCCTAGCAGAATTATTCTTACTACAAGATAATACACAAAGCATTTCAGTATGGAACTTGAGATATTTCATCGTCTTAACTGATCATCAGTTTTGGGTCGGAAGGGAAACGGGAGGTAATGCCTGCTATTCTGGAATCTTAGTGAAAGTTTTACATACTTTAGTGGGTCGCATGGATAGATGCTTGAACTTAAATTCAAATCTTGAATTCTAAAAGACGTTTTCTCCATCACGTATCTTCCTTGTACCAAATCCATTATCTAGCCAGAAGTGAGAGGAGACCCAAGAGTGACAGTGAATTTAATGGGACAGTGCAGAGATGGATCATGAAGCTAGCTCTCAGGAGAACGTGAACAGCTAGGAAGTCTTGAAAAGTCCTTGACAAATTTTAGAAATAGCAAATTTGCAATTGTGTCACTTAAGTGTTTGACCCTCATATTAGGGCCTAAATTGAACCTCCAATGAATCATGCAAACGTGGCCTTGTAATTCTATGGGAGGAGCTCAAATAATCTTGCATATTTTTTAGTAACAAATTGTCAAATTTGAATAGTTGGATAACAAAGTACAGTTCAAATACATCAAACTATATAAGAATTCTTGCAGTGTGGGAAAATTAAAATTCGAAGTCTAAAAATTTTTTCTGCAGTTGTGCTTCTTCAGTGCCTCAGCACAATGTCTGGCATGTGGTGGGTGTAAGCACTCTGGAAGTCTCAGATGAATGCGCTTCTTGATCACCCAAGTGTCTTAGCAGAAAGTTTTAAAGGAATTCGACTTCAGAAGTTAAAATGTGTACTGCATTGGGGCGCCTGGGTGGCTCAGTCATTAAGCGTCTGCCTTCGGCTCAGGTCATGATCCCAGGGTCCTGGGATCGAGCCCCGCATCGGGCTCCCTGCTCCGCGGGAAGCCTGCTTCTCCCTCTCCCACTCCCCCTGCTTGTGTTCCCTCTCTCACTGTGTCTTTCTCTGTCAAATAAATAAAATCTTAAAAAAAAAAATTGTGTGCTGCATTATTGGAGGTATGACAATATGGTAAAAGCATTATGTTTTTTACATTCATAAGTGGAAATGATTTGGTCTTTGGTTTTCAACTAGGTAAAAAGTGGAAAATGTAGACCAACCACTCCGTTGTTCAGATGATATTTAATGCTGATTTTATTTTATTTTATTTTTTTAATTTATTTATTTGAGAGAGAGCACGAGAGAGAAGAGGATCAGAGGGAGAAGCAGACCCCCAGCTGAGCAGGGAGCCCGATGTGGGACTCGATCCCAGGACTCCAGGATCATGACCTGAGCTGAAGGCAGTCGCTTAGCCAACTGAGCCACCCAGGCGCCCTTAATGCTGATTTTAAAACCCTCTTGACTCTCACAACATCCTATGAAAAAACTCAAGACTTAATGATACAAAAACTCATTCAAGAGCCTACGAATAGTTAATAGGGTGTGGGGATTTGGGCCCAAATCTGTCTGATTCCAAAACCTATGCTTTTAATGAGTGTTAACGTGTCTCCAGTAACTCCATTGATTTGGTAAACTCTGGATAGAATTTTATAAAGTGAATTTGAATCCGAAAGTAGATTTTTTGTGTATTTTGGTGGAAGTTTGTGTTGATTTATTAGAAAGTATTCCTTGGAGAATTTGATATCGTGAAACTTACAGATTGTGCACAAGAGAAAATTCAGTAATACTAGCTGTGTGTATTGGTATATATAGTATATTCAAATTATTGCGTTTACAGTAAGTTTATATAACTGGTGTCCGATATCAATATCTGTAGAATTAATCCTAACTTTTATTTCCTATATTGATGCTATCCTCTGTATTAAAAAATAACCACTAGACCAGTTTTTAAATGGAATGGGTTTGTAGGCCAGAAGAGACAGAAAACTTACCAGAAGGGCATGGAATCCAGTGGGGAAAAGGACAGACTCTGCATTTTGTTCCAGTGTAGCTAAAGCAATAGGCAACCAGTGTATGTAACTATAAAATAGTCTGTCGAAAACCTATTGTAACTTACACATCTAAATAAAGAAGGAACAGGGAGGGGAGTGGCTCTCGAAGTTACGAAAACTTATGCATGCTACGTTCGTCACGTTCTGTAATGTTTGCCTGCAAACCCATTTTGCAATACCCCTAAGTATTCTTAATGATTTTTTTAACCAAAATTGGTATTATCCAAATTTGTAACAAGGCTATCCATATTCACCGAACTGACTTGAGCTAATTAAAAAATAATACAATCCGTTTTCGAAGAAATGAAGGGTTGTAGCATTAAGGTTATACGAGCGTACTACAGAATTTTGAAAAACTATTTCAAAAGCGGAGCATCAAGTGCACTGAGGTTTTTTTTTTTTTTTCCTCAGCCTACTTCTTTTTTTTTATTTTTTTTATTTTTATTTTTTTTATTCTTATGTTAATCCCCATACATTACATCATTAGTTTTAGATGTAGTGTTCCACGATACATTGTTTTGCACTGGGGTTTTTAAACCTAACTGCACACCAGGATTTTCTGGGGAAGCCTTAAAACAAAACTAATGCCTCTTGTAGGTTTTGACTTGGTAGGTCTGAGGTGATTCTTTTGTTCAGCTAAATTTGGGAACCATTGCTTTTGATTAGAGGTATTAAAGCATATAAATTCCTGATTTGACTAAGAATAGAACGTTCATTTGATATGCAAGTTGTGAGATTCTCTTTAACCCCTGACACATACTTACCACACCGCAGCTGGTTAAGGCAACATGTTGATCGAGTCAAGAGTTTTGATTCCAAAGTGGGCCAGTTAGTCATGGTCACAGACAACAGTATTAATCACAACCCACCAATTGCAATAGTGGATCCTCTTAAATGGGAGGGAAAGGATGAGTCCGTAATCTCGCCCTCATAGTCAAAGAGCAACCTGTCATCTTCGAGTTTTCATCAGGCAGTCCCACAGGGAGAAATTGGATCCAGAAACCCAAGTGTTCAAAGTTCAGTACCTTTATGCCACTAGTCTAAGAACCATTGGTTGGGAAGCAGTTTAGTGAGATCTGGGTAACAAAAATTGGTATGTTTCTGCAGCCAACTTTGTGAGATCATAAAGTATAAGCCATAGTCTCAGCTATTATCAGTGTGATCCAAATGGTGTGAAGTGTTTGCAGTGAAATTTAGTCTTTTGTTTGACGCTCATCCACTTAATCTGACATGAGCTGACTCCCTTAAGAACATGATACTCCCGGGACGCCTGGGTGGCTCAGTCGGTTAAGCCGCTGGCTTCGGCTCAGGTCATGATCCCAGTGTCCTGGGATCGAGTCCCACATCAGGCTCCTTGCTCGGCGGGGAGCCTGCTTCTCCCTCTGCCTGCCTCTCCCCCTGCTTGTGTTCTGTCTCTCTCTCTGACAAGTAAATAAAATCTTTAAAAAAAAAAAACAAAAAAAAAAAACATGATACTCCCAATTCCCTAATACCCAAATCTGACTTTTGGATTATTTCTCAGTAATGAGCTGTATAGAATCATCCATGTTCTCTCCTTGTACCAGTGATTTAGGAAAATACATGTTTTTAATTGTTTTTCTCGTTCTTGAAAACAAAGTCGAGCCTCCTAAAAATCACTCCATCAGATTGGTGTGTAGAGTAAGTAAGATCTAAGTGTATAAGGAAATCCACAAGCTCCTCCCCAGGCAAACCACATTCTCAAGGTTGATGAAACAGAGAGGGCCCCCTTCCAGCTTGTACTTTGGTCCCTGAAGGTGTGTTTTGGAGATTCCTCACTACTGCTGTTGTGCTCGTGACCCTGGCCACAATTATTGCTGCTTCACCCCAAGTGTGGATACACAGCCTATCAATGTTCACTTGTCTTTATAACTTTTACTTCTCCATTGGCCTCAACTATGAATCCAGTGGTAGATCTGGATGACAACCAGCATTACTGCTCCTGAGGGAGATTTTGCCTCTGTAGCTTCTCTTAGAAGATTTGGAGCTTGAATTTACCAAAAGAGCCCCTGGTAGCCTGCTGTCACTGTAACAAGTCTTACCTGCCTATTACTTAGTTCTCAAATAACTTCATTCCAACCTGCTAATAACAACAGCATACCCCCTTCTGTAGAGTTAATAGCCCTGCATATTAACCCAAATTGTTTCATTAGCCTTATTAAATACATCATGCTCTAATCAACTGAATTTATGGTCTAGAAACTTGCATTTATAAACCAAACTAGTTCATACTATTCTTCCCTCTCCTTTGAGCTAGTGTAACTTCTTGAGATACAGTGCTTATCTAAATTACGAACTTCCTGCAGCCCTTCCTTAAAAGGCCCATTTTTTCTACTTATTTTTTGCAATCAATATGACCAAAAAAATGAGTTTACTGAAAGTTACAATCCAATCACATTGGTGAAATCCAGTTTTGTGCAAATGATCTGCACATGTATGTGTGCATATGGATACGGGAGTACGTGTGCACATGGGTGTGCACAGTTGTGTATGCATGACGAGTGACATTAGATCTTCGGAGTAGTACATAGCTGATATGTAGATTGATAATTTCTGTTCTAAATTACTAGATATATAGTTTAATGGGAAACCACTTAATGAGTTAAACTTGTTTTATTTCACTACCTTTGCTAAGAAACAGTGTATTATCAAATATTAATAAAATTCTATGTTAGGCAAAAAATGTACAGGCATATGCAAGCCTACATAGATGGTACTCTTTAGGAAATTTGTTGACTGAGAAATAAAGTTGTATTTGTAAGTTAATTCCCCATGGTTAAGTGTGTCATTGTCAGACATAACAATGTAAATAACTCCCCTCTTTGGTAAAAAAAAAAAAAACTACTAGAAACAGATAAACATATAAAGATGTCTTCCTATATACAAAAATGTGATATTTAGTGCAACCAGAGATTTACATAATTTATATTCTTTTTATAATTTCAGATGTCAGCTTTCTGCAACTGATACACATGTCCACAGCTTTTCGAAAAGAGGTGGGTGCGTACGTAACCTGATCTGTCTCTAACGATTCTGGGTCCATGGGCATCAACTGCAGTAGTTCAAGTTCTGTGCCTTTTGGGTCGTCTGGCTTCCCTCCCAGTCTGGCTGTAGTTGCCTCCTTTTTTGGGGTGCCCACCTCTGACAGCCCCCTTGCTTCCCCTGTACTAGAGAAGAAACAAAAGAACTGCAGAGCACAGTTGCTATCTAGGAGTGAATGAGGCTAAAAGCAAGAGGCAGGGAGGAGGAGAGGACCTGGCTTTGTGAGAGTTTGCCTAGATGTTGGGAGGGAATTTGGGTTTGGGTTCTGAAGTGTAGGGGAAATCCAACCTCCAGAATAATGATGGGTAATGGTGTGTGAAATTGCCTTCTATCCTGAGTTCTAATTCTTCTAATTTCATTCCAGATTTAATAAGAAAACTTCTTTAAAAAGGAGTGAAGACACTGAAAAGGGACCATGGAGGGTAGGGTGACAAGACTAAATCCCACAAAGAACTCTAATTCATTCTTTAATTCGCTCAAGACAGAATGTGTGCAAGCAATTTGTAAAATACACATCTTTTCAGAAGTTACCGGTATTAGTGGTGGGCTGTCCCATTAATCCCCAGGTGGAATTGGGATGTTGTTACAAAATGAACATTCCCCATCTGTTATATAGTGTATCATGCATAACCTACTACATTTAAAGAATGTGAATGTCATGAAATATGTTTACACTATATTGAATGACAATCTTTTCATAGAATTCATTTGTATAACCATTTATTAGGTATCTTTAAATATTTAGCCATATTTAATATGTATTTTCATACGTATTTATCTATACATCTTCTATGTGCCAGGTAGAGTTTTAGGCACTGGAGACTCAGCAGTGAACAAAACAGATAAAAGCTTTGCCCTAAAGAGGAATACACTGGGCAGAATTGCCAATTATGATAAATTTTATAAGGTGCAGAATGTACAGGCTGTGAGGAGAAGTAAAGCAGCTCAAGGACATGAGGAGTGCCATGGCGGAGGGAAGGTCACATTGTAATTCTAAATAGGAGGATCAGCGCAGGCCTTCTTCAGAAGGTTACATTTGAGCTAGATACGCCCTGAAGGAAGTGAAGGAGCAAGCAAGCCATGCCACTGTCAGGGAAGAAAGTTCCAGGCAGAGAAGTGGGACAGTTCAAAGACCTGCCTAGAGTGTTCAAGCAACAGGGAGGAGGCTGACATCACTGCTGCAGGGGGGTGGAGGGAGAGAGAAGTAGGAGATGTTGGGGGTACAAAGGGGCAGGAACCTGGAGGGGCTTTTACTGGAGGGGATTGGAGAACTGTTGCAGGGGTGTCAGCAGGAGCAGGATACAAATCTCACTCAGGCTGTAGAAAGATCACTCTAGCCTCTGTGTTTTATGGCTATTGCAACAGTCACAAGGTGAAGACAGTGAGAGCTTGGATCCAGGTGGTGGGCATGGCTGTGCTGACAAGTGATTAGATGCTGCATGTATTTCATACATAGAATCTGAGGAATAGGATGTGGGCTCTGAGAGAAAGAGATGTCACCAAGGCTCTGGGTCGTTGGGGTAAAGGGGACTGAGGTGGTTTTCCCTTCCCCTCTCTTTCTTTCTTCTGGTTTTTTACTTACTTTTTTTTTTAATAGTCATTTTTTAGGGCAGTTTTAGGTTCACAGCAACATTGGTCATTTCATCTTGAGGAAGGGGTGAGCTGTGGTCAGTTTAGAGCCTGTTAAGTTTCGGTGTCTAGTAGACAACCAAGTGTGGACATCAAGTAGGAGCTGGATCTATACGTCAAGGTTTTAGGGCATGGTGTGGGCTGGAAATACAAATTCCAGAGTTGTCAGTATGTAGATGGTATTCATAGCCGTGAGACTGGAGGAACTCCCCAGGGATGTGGTCAGTTATCAGCATACCCTTCCATCTGTGCCAGCAGATCTGAGTCCTTTAACAGTTTTCTTTTGCCAGGTGACACAGTGTTAGGCTTTGCCGGTAGAAGGTACTGATGAGGCATGGCAAGACGAATGGCTTCCTGTCTTGGGTTTGGTGTTCACCCACCAGGTTTTGGGGGGTGAGGGCACTTTTTGGTTTTTTCATCCACTTGCACAGTTTTCCCAGCCCTTGGTATCCCACGGTCTAGCTCTCCCCAGCATTTGGCTGCCCCACCCCGCCCCAGTGCTTTCTTAAGCCCTTGACCCGGTCGTGGCTATTTGGCTGCAACCCCCAGACAGTGTGGGCCTCTACTACAACACAGACCACTGCTCCCTCACTTCTCTCCTCAGCCTACCCACCCCCATCACTCATGCTGGGAGGCAGGACTACCCTCCCATACGGCAGTCCAGCCATCTGGGCGGAGTCTGGCATAGAGGGGTACTGGGTCCCAGCAGAGCCAGGCCTTTCCAGCTCCCGCTTCCAGCAGTGCCTGCAATGGTCCGCATTGCCCTGGCACCCAGTCCCCTTTGTCCTACCAACCTCCTGCTATCCCATCATCAGCCCCAGCTCATCCACACCGGGGGATTTGTTTCCCATGGGCTTCCCAACACAGACACCCAATGCACATGTGCCTATCAGCCTCGGCTTACCTGCATCCCAGAGGGTTGTTCCCGCTTGCCCAGTGACAATGGGCCAACAAATTTCTCCTCCTTCCGGTGGGTTGCGGTTTCACCTTCTTCAGTGATGGCTGAACCCCCTTTCGAGCCCGTCCTTCTTCAAGCACTCTCCCTTGGCCTGAGCTGCCCCTTAAAGTTCTCTTGAAATCTTCACAATTAGTCTTCCAAAATGGCTTACTAATTCCTTATTTTAAACTCCTTTCATGTAAATTACTGTGTGATATCCATCACCTGGGTGGGCCCAAACAGAGGAGTTGATAGTAAAGAGAAGAAGACTAGGGATTTGAACTCTGGGGCACCTCACTGTTAAGAGGTTGGGAAGAGGGACTAAGGTGAGACCGAGTAAGCCAAGTAGCCAAGGAAGGAGGAAAATCAAGAGAACGTGGCATTGTATCACTGGAGTCAAGCAAAGAACATGTTTACAAAGAAGGAAGTTGTCAACTATGTCAAAAACTGCTAGTTAGTCATGTATGATGAGAACTGAGCGTGAAACTCAGGATGTAGCAACATGAAGATCACTAGCAGCCTTCACAAAAGCAGAAACGTTAGAAGCAATCTAAAGAGTCCAGCTACCAACCTGTCACCCAAGGCAAGACTGCTTTTGAGATGCCCTTGACAGATCTTCCACCTAAATATAAACATCCGAATTTGCTTGCAATGTCACTATTCAGTTAATTTATTCTATTATGAACTTTAGGACTTTATATAATAAAATTTATATAAAAATAAATTTTTTCAAATGATCAGAGGCATCAGCTATTGTATAGAAAGCCATAGAATATTGAGATGTCCTCAGTATTGTATATATCAACTTAACTAATATTTATTGAGCATCTATTGTGTTGCAGGTATTGGTCTAGGAACTGGGATTATGGTAGTGAAATAGGGAAGCAAAGAGATTGCCATCATGAAGCTTCCATTCTGGTGGGAGACCAAAGTAATAAAATAGTGAACAAATACATAAGCTAGCGTGTTTTCAGAGTGGTATGTACAATGAAGGAAATAGAGTGAGTGCCAGGAACAGTAGGGAGTTACTTTGCAATTGTATAAATGTTTAGAAAAGTCCTCTCCAAAGAAATTTGAGCATTTGAACTGAGACCTAACTGTGGACAGTGGTGAACAAAAATCTGCACAAAAAGCATTCAGATAGAGTGTGTGACAAATGGGAGTTTTGTGTATTCAAGGGGCAAAAAGAGACCAAGACCTCAAGCACAGTGTGGAATCTGGGAAAGAAGTAGAAGATAAGATAAAAAGAGATGCAAGGGGAATTCTAGTTTCTGTCATGATGGAGCAAAAAGGGTGAGATTTACACTCCAGCCCTAAGCAATTAGAGAACTGGACAAATTATATATAAAACAGTGATTTTCAGATTTTGAACAACTTGCGGTTATAACTGTGATTCTTGAGAGAAGGGGAAAAAGAAGGCAATCCCTACAATTGCACTAGGTTATGACGGGGAGATCGTTTCCAGGCTTAAGTGCAGGGAGGGAGGAACCTGGACCCTGGAAGTCTTTCTAAGTTGAAGAGTCCAAGATCAGAGTTTAGGATGGTCAAAGTGTGGATGGAATTTGTGGGTCATAGTCCAGAGAAGAGAGGGCTGTGCCTGGAGACAACACAGGACACCTGCAGAGGTGTCCTCTCAAGTCTTTGGCTGAGTGTTGAGCTCAGTATTCATGAGAGGAAATTACCCAAAGCCAAGGAAAGAGCCACCAGAAAGGAGAAGGCAGAAGAGTCTCAGAGGCTTTAATAGCCAAGTGGAAAAGTCTTATGAAACACAAGGCATTGGATAGAATCCTCAGAAGGGTGTCACCTTAGTAGTGAAGCAAAATTAGCTGTAGACTAAAGGCTGTTCTAGACCTACACCAACAAGGATCGAAAGCAAACCTCAAAAGAATCCAACTGAGTACAAGTACTTTAACTGTGTACCAGAATGTAAAGGAATACAACAAAATCTGCAATCCATGCATAAAATTCACAACATCTAGTATCCAATAAGAAAAAATTACTAGAGGGGCGCCTGGCTGGCTTAGTCCGTGTGACTCTTGATCTCAAGGTCGTAAACTCAAGCTTCACATTGGGTATAGAGATTACTCAAAAATAAAATCTTAAAAAAAATTACTAGACATGCAAGTAAATGGAATATGACCCATAATCAGTAGAAATAGAAATAGACCCATAAAGTGGAGATGATGCAACTAGCAGCTCTTATAAATACAGTCCACGTATTCAAAAAGGAGAGAAAAACAAGATCATAAAGAGGAGAGAAATAGACGATGTAAAAAAGACCCTAATGGAACGTCAAGAGATTAAAAACACAGCATCTGAAATGAAAAACATATTGGGTGACATTAAAGCAGGAAAGCTCAACTTTGAAGACAAAGCAGTAGAAGCTATCCAGGCAGTACGGAGATATTAAAAACAAAACAAAAAAAGAATAAAGCATCAGTGACTTTCAGGACAATATTAAATGATCTAAAATATGTGTAATTGAAGTGCCAGTAGGAGGGCTAAGGAGACAGGGACTGAAAACATATTTAAGAAATAATCAACAGGGGCGCCTGGGTGGCTCAGTTGGTTAAGCGACTGCCTTCGGCTCAGGTCATGATCCTGGAATCCCGGGATCGAGTCCCGCATCGGGATCCCTGCTCGGCAGGGAGTCTGCTTCTCCCTCTGACGCTCCTCCCTCTCATGCTCTCCGTCTCTCATTCTCTCTCTCAAATAAATAAATAAAATCTTTAAAAAAAAAGAAATAATCAACAATATTTTTCAAAATCTTATAACTATAAATCAGTGGTTGGAAAACTATCACTTGTGTGCCAAATCTGGCCTGATGCCTATTTTGTAAATAAAATTTTAATTGGAGGGGCACCTGGGTGGCTCAGTCGTTAAGTGCCTGCCTTGGGCTCAGGTCATGATCCCAGGGTCCTGGGATCGAGCCCCGCATCGGGCTCCCTGCTCAGCGGGGAGCCTGCTTCTCCCTCTCCCATTCCCCCTGCTTGTGTTCTTGCTCTCGCTATCTCTCTCTCTGTCAAATAAATAAAATCTTAAAAAAAAAAAAAGGCAAATTGTTAAAAAAATTTTTTTTAATTGGAACACAACTGTGCTCATTTATGTATTGCTATTTACGTATTATGGCTGCTTTTGAGTAGTTGTGATAGAAACTCTTTGGAGTGCCAAACCTAAATTATTTACTTTCTAGCCCTTTCCAGAAAAAAATTGCCAGGGGATTGGGGGAGGAGATTAACTGTAAGGGACCGGAAAGGAATTTTTTGGGTTGATGGTATTCTATATCATGAGTATATTTGTCAAAGCTCATTGAATTGTACCCTTCAAACTGGTAAATTTTATTATATATAAATTGTACTTCAATAAAGCTAATTTCTCAAAATACAATCGATAAATGACTAGTTCAACATTTTGCAGCCTTTGATAAAGAGTTTGGCTTGTGTTTTTAAATGTAATCAGTGGGAAGCCAATGGAGAATTTTAATCAGAGGAGGGACAATTTGAAAGTTTTTTAAACAGTAGTGTGGTGAATGAGGGACAAGAGCCTGATTTCAAGGGTTTTGTAGTATTCTCCTGAAAAGATGATGGTGGCTTGTGAGCTCCCATGATCAGGTGGATTGGTGTGATGTGTTTTTTAGGGAGATCCAGCAACCTTGCTGATTGAATATGGAAGCCAAACCTGGAACCCCTGGCCCAGACAAAACTTTAAGGTCTTGGACAAGGAGGTGGGTGGTGGTGCTTTTACTGGGATGGGCAAGACTGGGGGAAGGCAAAATCCAGAATGTGAACGTCAACTCTTGTCTGACTCGTCACGTGTATGACAGATAAATTATAATGTTCTACACACATAATCCTTTTGCTATTGCAGTTGAATTCAGGCATTCCTAACTTGGCAATAAGTTCACTTTCACTCTGGTCTAATGCTTCTGGAGAAAAACCAGCATTTTGACAATTGACAGTTGTGTAAAAAATGAAAGATTCCTGTTTTAGATCTAGTTTAGATATAGACCATTGTGAACTCTTGCATAATTCCTCTGCCCAGAAGATATTTAAAATTATATGAAGCAAAATTAAAACATAATCAGCAGGGAGGCATTTTGAATGGCAATTCCACTCACTATAAAAATAATCAGTAAGGAGGGGCGCCTGGGTGGCTCAGTCGTTAAGCGTCTGCCTTCGGCTCAGGTCATGATCCCAGGGTCCTGGGATCGAGCCCCACATCGGGCTCCCTGCTCGGCAGGAAGCCTGCTTCTCCCTCTCCCACTCCCCCTGCTTGTGTTCCTTCTCTCGCTGTCTCTCTCTGTCAAATAAATAAAATCTTTAAAAAAAAAATAATAATCAGTAAGGAGATTAAGTAAGATAATTTCACTGTGTTAATCTTCAACAAAGTCACTTTCCTTTCACACCTCGAGTTCTCATTTCTCCAAATACCTTATTACTCCAAAGATTCTGACATTCAAACTCTACCATTTGCATGCTCATTGTCTTTAATGGTGTGCTAAATTGTATTTGGAAAAACCATTAACCCACATGCGCCTTTTTAATTTTTATCATAAAAAGAATTTTCTGATGAGCTAAATGTACAGCATGTGTCTTATTAATTATTCATGTGTTTAACTTTATCTTGTGAAAATCAATACCAGCAAATCAAGCTCTTAATATCTAGAAGGATCTCTCCTTTATATGTTTGCTCTTTGAAAATGAATCCTGCTTTTCTATCCAAACTTCTCCTGTCTCCCTCCTCTGCAGCAAAACCCTTCACTAATGACCTGTGTCTTCTCAGGGTGTGGCCATATAATATACGTGAAGCAAAGTAGAACCAAGAAAATTAGTTCCAAGTCTGCTGGTGTTTAGAAGTACCTTGTCACCTGGAGGTAGGGCCCTAAATGAATGAGTCTGTTGGGTTCACCCCAGGCTGGCTCCCGCTTGGATCCTTCAATTCCTTTTCTGAGTCAGATGTGTCCTTTCATCTTCTGAGGTTCCTGATTGCTCCTACTACACATCTGGTTTAACCCTCGCAGTATAGTTTCCACACCTAAACTTTCCCTTGTTGCTCCTCTCCTTTCTCCTACCTATTGAACTTGAGGTAATGTATATTTCTTTTGTCTCCAACTGAAAGAAGAAACTGGTGCTTCTTAAGGGAGCGAGCTCCTGGGGTGCCTGGGTGGCTCAGTTGGTTAAGCATCTACTTTCAGCTCAAGTCATGATCCCAGGGTCTTGGGATCGAGCCCCATGTTGGGCTCCCTGCTCAGCTGGAAGTCTGCTTCTCCTCTCCCTCTGCCCCTCTGCCTGCTTGTGTTCTCTCTCTCAAATAAGTAAATAAAATCTTAAAAAAAGAAAAAGTAGTGAGCTCCCTTAAAAAACATCTTCTGCAGGCTGGATTTGTCCATTCTCATCATTCAGAAATGAAATCAAGACTTTACTATGGTGTAAAGGGGACATCTGCCAAATATAGTCTCCTGGTCTCCAGCTCATGGGATTGGACATCTCAGCCACATTTAATTCTTCCACTAATTGGCATTTTCCTTTAAAAATCTGATCTACAAAGAGTCACAAATATTTGCATTTTTCTTGATTTTAATCTAAGTCCAATCATTCTAAATCAACTCCTTTTAGTTGGGCATGAGTTGTTTCCTGATGTAGAATCCAAGACTCCTGGATATCTACTAGTCCTTCGCCAGCAGCATTTCAATTTCCTGGAGTCCCTGGGTCGACTGGACGTATTTTCATGTACACACATACACACACACACACCCTTTTGTTGTTTATTGTTGTTTTCTTCATTTAAAATCAGCTTGTTCCAGAATGAAAACTATTACAAGATGGATTGTCTCTGCCTGGGTGTATGAGTTTCCTATGGCTGCTGTAATAATTTAGCATGAAATAGTGGCTAAAATTTATTATCTTATAGTTCTGGAGGTCAGGAGTCCAAAATCAGTGTCACTGGTGTAAAGTCAATATACCAGCAGGGTTGTGGCCTTGTAGGCACTTCGGGAGAGAATCCATTTCTTTGCCTTCACTAGCTTCTGAAGGATGCCTCCTTGGAGAGGCTCTCGGTCTTCCATCTTCAAGGCCATCATGGAAAATCCTCAAAACTCTCTCCTCCTCCCCCACTGCCTCTATCAATCACACCCCTTGTCTTGGACTCTGAGCCCCCTGCTTCCCTCTTACAGGGACCCTGTAATCACATCAGGCCTACCCTGATAACCCAAGATAATCTTCCCTCTCAAGATTTTTAACTTAATCGTATCTGTGAAGTTCCTTTTGCCCTATAAAATAACATAACCACAGGTTCCCGAGACTAGGATGTGGACATCTTGGGATGGGGTGGGGAGGGGAGGCATTATTCAGCCTGCCACACCAAGTAAACCATTTTATCTTGTTCTTCAAAATAAACATTATAATTAGTTAAATAATCAATATTTATTTTCTTTATGGATTGAAGCCCAGGGAGTTTAAAGACCTCTACAGTTGTGTTTTGTTTTGTTTTTAAAGATTTTATTTATTGGGGCGCCTGGGTGGCTCAGTTGTTAAGCGTCTGCCTTTGGCTCAGGTCATGATCCCAGGGTCCTGGAATCGAGCCCCACATCGGGCTCCCTGCTCCGCAGGAAGCCTGCTTCTCCCTCTCCCACTCCCCCTGCTTGTGTTCCCTCTCTCGCTGTGTCTCTCTCTGTCAAACAAATAAATAAAATCTTAAAAAAAAAAAAAGATTTTATTTATTTGTTTGTCAGAGAGAGAGAGCTCAAGCAGGGGGAGTGGCTGGCAGAGGCAGAAGCAGGCTTCCCATTGAGCAAGGAGCCCGATGTGGGACTCGATCCCAGGACCCTGGGATCATGACCTGAGCCGAAGGCAGACGCTTAACCCACTGAGCCACCCAGGCGTCCCATCCCCTTTGGGTTTTTTTTTTTTTTTTTTTTTTTTGTCGCATTGACCAGTTCCTTTTCTCCTGTCACTTCACAATATAAAACATTATTTCTGAATTATTAAAAGGCCATCCTTTAATTGGGCTGGACGATTCATTTGAAGAAGGCCATGTAAAAATGTTTTGCCAGTAGAAAACTCATGGGAAGTTAAGGCCAACAGGATAATGTTATGTCTTAATTCTTTCCATGCCTGATGGCAGTGTATTTGCTAATGTATCTTCTTTGGGCTTGAGATATCAAAAGTAATTTGAAGAACCGGTATAAGATTAAGTTGATTTAACTAGTAGCTGTCAAGAATCTACTACATGCAAGTTACCTAATGAAATACCTTAAAGAACATGCCGTCCAAATGAAGAGGCAAGACAAATCACCTGAATACTTAGCCAGGTCGGGAGTGCAGGCATTACCGAAGAGACAGCCAATACATCCAGAAAGACTTCTGTGTTCCTTCTTGCTCCTTCAGGATTTCATTTGAATCCGTTTTCACTTGGAAAAATTTGAAGGGCAGGGAGTGGGTAGGAAGGTACAGTTTTGTTCTGTTTTAATTTATAGACTATTTTTCACAGCGGTTTTAGATTTACAAAAAATTTAACAGAAAGTTCAGAGGGTTTCCACATATCCCTTCTCTGCTTACCATTTCCTGATTATTAACATCTTGCATTAGTACATTAGTGTGCTACATTTGTTACCATTAATGAACCAATACGGATGCACTATTATTAATTAACATCTGCATTTTACATTAGGGTCCACTCTGTGTGGTAAGCTCTATGGGTTTTGACAAATGCCTCATGTTAGGTATCCACCATTCCAGTACCATACAGAATAGTTTCATTACTGTAAAAATCCCCTGGGTTCCATTTATTCATCCCTCCTGCTTACCTCAAACTTCTGAGAGCCACTGATTATCTATTCTCTCTATAGATTTGCCTTTTCCAGAAAAATCATATGGTTGGAATCATATAGCAAAAAGGTGGCCTTTTCCAATTAGCTTTATTCACTTAGCAGCATGTATTTAAGTTTCCTCCATGTCCTTTCATGACTTGATAACTAATTAATTGTTATCACTGAATAATATTCCATTGTATGGGTGTACCTCAGTTTATCTATTCCCCTATTAAAGGACATCTTAGTTGCTTCCAGCTTTTCCCAACTATGGATAAAGCTGCTATAAACATTAGTATACCAGTTTTGAGTGGACAGAAGTTTTCAACTCTTTTGGGTAAATACCAAGGATTTCTGGATCATGTCTTAAGACTACGTTAAGCTTTGTAAGAATCTGTCAAACTGTCTTCCAAAGTGACTGCACCATTTTGCGTTCCCACCAGCAACGAGAGTTCTTACAGCTCTACATCCTTGCGGACGTTTGCTCTTGTGAGTGTTTGGATTTTAGTCATTCCAAAATGTGTGTGTTGGTATCTCGTGGTTAATTTTAACTTGCAATTCCTCAGTGACGTATGAGGAGGAGCACTTTTTCATATGCTCATCCGCCACCTGTGTATCTTCTTTGGAGAGGTGTCTGTGCAGATATTTTGCCCATTTAAAAAGTGGATTGTTTTCTTATTGCTCCGTTTTTAGAGTTCATCACATGCTTTGGATAGAAGTCCTTTATTAGATAGGTGTTTTGCAAATACTTTCTCCCAGTTTGTGGCTTGTCTTTTCATCCTTTTAACCATGTTGGTTGCAGAGCAAAAGTTTAAAATCTGGTGAAGTCCAACTTACCAGATTTTGTTTTTGTTTTTTTCTCATGGATCAAGCTTTTGGTGTTGAATCTAAAAAGTTCACTGCCAAACCTAAGGTCACATAGATTTTCCCCTGTGTTATCTTCTAGATGATTTATAGTTTCAAGTTTTATTATTAGATATATGATCCCTTTGAGTTAATTTTTGTGAAAGGTGCAAGATCTATGTTGAGATTCACTCTTTTTTTTTTTTTTGGCATGAGGATGTCCCATTCTGGCACTGTTTATTGAAAAGATGATCTTTCCCCCCATTGAATTGCATTTGCTCCTTTGTCAAAAATCAGTTGACTGTGTATGCTTGTGTGGGTCTATTTCTAGGCTCTCTATTCTGTTCCATTGGTCTATTTGTCTGTTCTCTCACCCATAGCAGGCTGTCTTAGTTATTATAGCTTTATAGTAAGTCTTGAAGGCAGGTAGTGTATGTACGGGTTTTAACAGCCCACATATGCTTCATGAAATATGGCCATTTAAGTGCAGTTCTTTCCTTGCAATTTTAAATCTTTTCTTTGTTCATGAACACCATCCTGTTACATTTCATCATAGCTCCAAATTCTAGGAGACTTTACTTTCCAACCTCTTTCCCCTGCAGAACAATTTTCAGGTGTTGATGGACTTTGGGTAGGAAATTATTATTACCTAGTAAGGGAAACAAGGATTTCCTCTTTCTAAACTATGACTGCATAAAATGGATTATATAATAATATACTACACTGAGGGTGGTATGCCTCAGTCCCTCCCAACCCCAATTATTAATGATCACGCACTTGTGAGCAAGAGTGCAGCCTAGACGCATGTTGTCTCGATCCTCATCCCTTTCCTCTCTCCTCACCCAGGAATCTCAGCTAATGTGGAAGGAGAATACTTTCTCACGACGAAAACCAGAAATGAGCGCCCTCTACAGCTCTGGTGCTTTCCCATCAGTTCTCCTGCAGGGGAAACTTATGTACCCAGAATTCCCTGTGGCATTGTGGGAAGAGAATAATCCCCACAGGCTTCCAAAGCTCAGGAGGATCCCCTTTAGCTCCCAAGAGATAAAATCACCCCAGCATCCTCCCTGTACCTAAGCTAGGGCCTCCTGCAGTCAGACCAACATGAATACTAACAGAGCCCGTATCTCCAACAAAACAACTAGGCTGTGGCATCACATGTGAAAACGGAGGGCACCCGGGTGCAGAAAGCAGAAGACAATTTAACAATATTTAAGCATGTGTCGTCTTGTTCATTTCAGGGATATTGCAGTAATAAATCAATCTTGTCATAAGAAAGGACTATTTACAAAAATAAGAAAGACTTCTTGGAAATAGGAAAAGAACATAATTGTCAAAAATGTTTAACTTATTAGAAACACTGATGGGGAAAACATTCCCCAAAGTGGAAATAATGATTTAGAAGGGTAAATAATTCTTCCAGGGTGCAAAGCAAAAAGACCAAGGAAGGGAATTTCTGAAAGAAGAGACCAAAGAGACCCCATATTCATGAATAGGAGCCCTAGGAAACCAGCAAGCGATGGAGGATAAGCAAAAACAAAACAAATCCCAAAAGAAAATTTCCCCATGTTTAAGAATTCTGTGAATTCTGAGTCAGAATGCCTCACAAATGTTTGGCAGGATTATTGAAAAAGTGGAAACAACTTGAAAAACATATATTTGATTTCTCAGGATAAAATAAGCATTTTCCAAAATAGATACAAAGTATAGTTTGCCTGCAAAGGAAAGAGAATCAGACTCCCATCAGAATTCTCACTTGCAATACCAAATGCCAGATGCAGTGCAGAGCTACGTTGGCAGCGTTTTCTGAGAGCTCCATATCTGACAACCAATTGGCCCTCGTCCCTTCCAGCTTAGCTCAGCAATCCACTCCCAGCCTGCCCCTTGTCTGCTCCTTCTCAGCTCTGCACCCTCCACCCCTTGACGTGTGAACAGGGGTGAAGGCCACAGATTTGGACCCTCCTGTTGTGTAACCACATGGCCATCCCTCCCTAGAGTAGAGCTACTGTGCACCTCAGTCAGGCTTCTTCTATGGCCCTGGGGGCGGGGGTGGCGGGGGGAGAGGCCCCATCATCATCTTAGCATGTTTCTCTCACCAAGCCAAGGCTCCAAGCAAAATCAGACACCCATTTGACTCCCTCCTCCTATGTCCCCATCCCCGCTGGCCTCTTTGTCTTGCTTTTCCAACTGTTCCCCTCTGCCCCAGGACCAGAACAGACAAACTCCTCTTTCACTTCCTCTGCTTAACATCAGCCACCTTGCTGGTTCCAATTTCTTGGCTAATCCCTCCTGGTGGACAAAACTATTTTCTATGAACTTTGGGAGAATTACTGCTTTGTGGTCCCAGCCTAGCATTTGATATATTAAGTAGAAGCAAAGGAATTTAGACACGTCTTTGTTTTCAACGGACTTTCAAGCATATTTGCCTATTGTCTTCTTGCAAAATGCCATTTAAATGTCAGAAACTGAAAACTCTTTGTTCATCATTACATTTCTTCTCCACAAATGAATCTTAATAATTCTCATTTTCCAACATCTCTTGGTGGCAGATGAACACCTTGGGCTTACATGTGCGGAAAGGCAGAAGACAAAGCAGGTACATATTTTTAAAAACATTATCTCCATTATGCTACATAAACTTTATAGTTAAACTTACAGAATTTTCATAAAGGAGTTACGAAGTTTATTTTTATTTTTATTTTTTTTAAAGATTTTATTTATTTATTTGACAGAGAGAGGCACAGCGAGAGAGGGAACACAAGCAGGGGGAGTGGGAGAGGGAGAAGCAGGCTTCCTGCCGAGCAGGGAGCCCGATGTGGGGCTCGATCCCAGGACCCCGAGATCATGACCTGAGCCGAAGGCAGATGCTTAACGACTGAGCCACCCAGGCGCCCCAAGGAGTTATGAAGTTTAAAGGCAAAAAATAATTTTCTTAAATAGGAGAAGCATAACATAAAAATAATTTTAGTAAAATTTTATAGTTCTACTTCCTCTCATGTTCAGTGAAGCAAGGTTAAACATTAATAAGTAAAAAGATAACAAAATTAATCCCATTCGGAAACTTAAGACTGCTCTTCTAAGTAAGTCCTGTCAGCAAGAAAATAAAAATTGAAATTACAAGCTCCTTAAAATCGAACAGCAGTGGGAATATTAGATATTAACAACTACAGAATTTGGCCACAGTCATACACTGAAGAAAATTCAGGATTCAATGCCTCTATTATTTAATAAAAGACAAAGCATTCAATTCAAGCTCATAATAAAAATAACCAGAAAACAAATCAAAAGGAAAGGAAAGAAAATAATAAATATAAAACTAGAAATTAATTGATAAACAAACCGAAGTAGAAGTAATGGATAAAATGAAGAGTTTGACCTTTGGTGGGAGTGAGTGGGTTAATGACAGATATGTTTTTAGCAAAACAAACCGGTTCTCAGGTTCATCTGAGAGAATAAATGAAGACCACCATTAAAGATACCAGATTGGACACACATATCTAACCTCCACTCCCTCCTGAAACCCTACAAAAATGAGAGTAAAGGTGTTTTTCTTTGTTTGATTTTTGCAGAGTTCCTCAAGACCAGAGGGCAGAAAAAGCAATAGCCAATGTTAGGATCGCAAAGCAGATGGATAATGGCAGATGACCGAGCAGCTCCTCGAAATCCTAACCTGGCAGAGGAGAAAATCAAGAAGCAATCTGATTTACACTACAAACCTTTCAAAGTCTCAGGAACTGAACACATCAGGAACCTATAAAAGTGGATGAAAAAATGAAGCTAAAAGCCAGAGAGAATTGGTTCCTAGTCTGTTTAAGAAATTAGAACTCCAATATGCCCTCCCCAGTCTCCACAGAGCCTTTTTATTGCTTTCTCCCACCCCCACCCCCAAACTGGACTAGAGTTGTTTGTTTTCCTGCAGAGAACAAAACAGAAGGTACCAGAACAAGTTGAATGTGGGGATATTTTGCTGAGAACAGGGGAGGTAAATGCAAGTTGACACAACGGGTATGAGACTTTCAGCTTTCTTCTCAAGATGAGCCGCCAGAATGCTGGCAGCCAGACAGACATTCTGAAGGCAAGATAGACCTGACTCCTCCAGGCAGGGAAATGTACCGACCAAGAGAAGAGACAAAGATATTGATGTCAGGGAGTTTCCTAAAGAAATGGTCGGAGTTTCTCAAAGTGAAGACCATGGTTGACAAGTCTCACACAGGCATTCAGAGGTTCCAATCTGCTTTTTGATTTCATATTCTAACAGCCAAAGAGCAAAGTATATAATATTAGAAACCAAGACAAACAGGAAAAAGCTACTTGGAAGGCCCAGGGTAAAGATAATTTCAAAAGAGCCATCAGTATCTTCAGAGGGCTAAGAGAAGATGCAGTGTTAACAGAGTAAGAACAGGTTGCTCTAAGAAAAAGAGCATTTAGAGAGTAAAGAGGATTTCTTAGAAATTAAAAATACCATCACCGAGTTGAAAGACCCGATGGAAGAAGGATTGGAAGATACAGTGGAGGAAATTTACCAAGAAATAGGGAGAAAACAGGAGAGAGAGATGATACGTAGACTGGTCCAGGAAGGGGATCTAACCAAGAGGAGTTCCAGAATGCGAGGCAGAAACGAACAAAGACAAGGGAAGACTATCAAAGAAATAATTCAGAAAAACTTTCCTACCACTGAATGATACAAGTTTTCAGATGGGACGGCCTTAACCAATTGCTCAAAAGAGAGCCTATCCAAAATACATAATCATGAAATGAAATTTCAGAATGCTGGGAATGAAGAAAAGAGCATACAAGTCTCCAGTCAAAGATAGAAAGGTTTCACACAGAGATCAAACATCAGGATGAATAGTATTTCTGAACAGTAGTATTGAAAGATAGAACACAATGAAGAAGTGCATTCCGAATTGACAGAAGAAAGACTGTTTCCCAATAAATATGAGAAAAGTTGCTCAATATCAGTAATTAAAAAAGAAAAATTAGGGGCGCCTGGGTGGCTCAGTGGTTGGGCGTTTGCCTTCGGCTCGGGTCATGATCCCAGGGTCCTGGGATCGAGCCCTGCATTGAGCCCTGCATCAGGATCCCTGCTCAGCAGGAAGCCTGCTTCTCCCTCTCACACTCCCCCTTGCTTGTGTTCCCTCCCTCTGTGTCAAATAAATAAATAAAATCTTAAAAAAAAAAAAGAAAGAAAGAAAGAAAAATTAAGACAGCAATGCCTTTTGTCCATTTTTTAAAAATCCTGTTCCAGTTCAGTGTTGCTAAAGATAATAGGAAAACAGACACAATGTGCAGTTGCCTGGAACAACTGAAATACCCGAGGGTCCACATTCACCTGTTGGAAGGACCAAAGGTCACTCTGCTGTCAAATTGTCTCATTCTGGATCTGGTATTGGATGTGGGAGCTAGAAAATCCAACAGTCAGGGCGCCTGGGTGGCTCAGTTGGTTAAGCAACTGCCTTCAGCTCAGGTCATGA
Source organism: Mirounga leonina (assembly GCF_011800145.1). Classification (NCBI taxonomy): domain Eukaryota; kingdom Metazoa; phylum Chordata; class Mammalia; order Carnivora; family Phocidae; genus Mirounga; species Mirounga leonina. The sequence continues at coordinate 13,489,522 of NW_023270377.1, forward strand.
TCCTGGAGTCCCGGGATCGAGTCCCGCATCGGGCTCCCTGCTCGGCGGGGAGTCTGCTTCTCCCTCTGACCCTCCCCCCTCTCATGCTCTCCCTCTCTCTCTCATTCTTTCTCAAATAAGTAAATAAAATCTTTAAAAAAAAAAAAAAAGGAAGAAAAAAGAAAATCCAACAGTCATTTAATTAGTTCACCATTCACCCTCACAAACTTGATGTATTTAATATTTTTGACGTCCCAAGGATTATGCCCGGGCTTGTGATGATGTGATGATAAGACTCGATCTTACCCTCAAGAAGATCTTGAGGTTCCTGTGAGTCTGGGCTTCACTTATGTGATCTGTAAGATGAAGGCATTGGGGCTTTAGAGAATTAGTGGGTTTCTGAAGTGTCTTATGGCCCTACGATATGACATTCTTCAATAGCTAATGTATATTTTGTGAGCACTACGACACCTAGCAAACTTTGCATTGCTGTAGGGTGAGGATGCCATGCGTACAGTAGTCTTAGTCATAGTCAGTAGGCTCCAGGTGGTGCCGTGGAAGTCAGTAGGCTCCAGGTGGTGCCGTGGAAGTCAGTAGGCTCCAGGCGGTGCAGTGGAGTTCAAGGGATTCATGATATCCCATCTCTCTCTACTTTTCCAACAGAAGGTCGGCCTTGCTGAGCCCTCTGTGATTGGGAAATACTCTACAGAGAGAAAGTTTGTGTCAGAATCCTGGCATCCATTGAGGAAAAAAAGTAGTCTTCCCTAAAGTCCATATAATATTGACCTCCCAAGTATCATGGGGAACATCCAATGAGAATTCCAGAATCAGGTAATTCCTGTATTTCATTCCCTATTCTCAATCCAATGGAAATATACCAAGGAGGTGCCCGGGTGGCTCAGTCGGTTAGGCGTCTGCCTTTGTTTCACGTCATCATCTCAGGGTCCTGGGACCCGGCCTAGTGCAACTCCCCACTCAATGGGAGGTCTGCTTATCCCTCTCCCTGTGCCCCTCCCCTAGTTGTGCTCTCTCAGGCATGCACGTGCTCTCTCTCTCAAATAAATAAATAAAATCTTAAAAAAAATAAATATACCAAGGAAAATGAAAGGTAAACTTTTTTCATAAGTTCAGAAATGTTCCTTATTGGCATATTTTTTAAAGAGATTCTAGCATTCAGGCTAAAATATTTCTGGTAATTAAATAAATGAAAAAAATCTGCTAGGTCTTTTAATAAATGACAAGGCTATAAATGAAAACCGATTTAAGAGAATTTTAAGTGGCATTTTAAAAATTGCAAACATTATATTTAAAAAATCCAAAACTTGGTAAAACTGAAGATTTTGAAATTTATGTTTTATATTTTCATAATTTTGGTTATGGAATGAGCACATAATTTAAAAAATATAGAAACAGGAAAGGTGTTGTTTTATTTGGGGACAGAATATTCCTTTCAGCAGTGTTTCTCAGAGTTTCTCGGAATTACCTGTGATGCTTGCTAAAAAGCCCTGCTCCCTAGACTTCTCCTCATATGACCGAATCAGAATCTCTGCAGGGTGGGGCTGGGGATTTTCACTTTTAACAATAGCCACAAGGTTTTCTCCTGTACACAAAAATGTGAAGCCACCTTCTTAAAACACCATTTAAGTTTGTATGTAGATGTCATGGGTGTCTGGCATTTGTACATATTAGAGTTTGTATGTCCATGTCTTTTTTTTAAAATGGAGATACTTTTGAATCACTGTATAAAATTTGCATATTTTATTTTACATTTAATAATTTCTCTTAGGCAATTATTTTAAGCCATCAAAAATATCTGCATGTATTTGCATATATATGTGTATGTATATGTGCATGTGTATATTTTTATGTCTGTATGTGTGTGTATACAAGTAATCACTATACAAATATACACACACACACACCAAACTATTTGTGAAATTTCTTATTCTGCCATAAAATTTTGTCGGGAGCTTGAGTGGCTGTGAGTGAGACTCTCAACAGAGAGTAATGGCATATCAAGGGAAGAGCGTGTGAGGCAAGGATCAGAACCAAGAGCCCCATCTTGGCTGGCACTGAGGACTGAATTGGGGATTTGCCCTAGGGGATTTGCACTCCCTTTTTTCACACTCATATGAAGCATGGGGAAGGCTCAGGTTGAGAATATGAAACCCTTTATGAGAGTAGCAGGCAGATTTTCTCGAATGGCACAGTGAATATCAGAAATATGGTGGTTAAGACAGAGGGAATTCTGGTGGGGCCTGGCGCGCTGAAAATCTGTGATTTAACATTGTAGATAAGAAGCCACTGACGTTTTGAGGAGGTACATGACAGATCCTGGAAAAGAATTGGATAAGTAAGTTTAAATCAATAAGAAAAAAAAATAGAATTAAAATTAATCAAAAAAAATTCTTTTTTTTTCAAAATATTCTTTATAGAAATGTAATTTGGATTTTTCCAAAGTATTTGGATAAAGTATTTGGTTCTAGAACATCACAACTCTTGCCACTCTTACATGATTCACTCTTATTCTCTCTAATTAGGCTCTCCTGTTAAAAATGTAGCAACTTGAGACTAGTTTCTGATTTTAAATTCTTAAGCTTCAAGTTGACTGCATAAAAAAGCAGAAAAATTTAAATTTGTATAACATTTAATGTTTTAAAATAACAAGTTTTTCTGTACAGTGTCTCAACTAATATATGCACACATGGTTTTTACTTAAACACAGAAATGAACATGAAATTCACTTAAAGAGGAATATTCTTCCTCATTGGGTCTTGTCAACAAATGTCTAACTTGATTTAACATAAATAGCCCAGTAGCATTGTTGAGTACTTGTTGCATTTTTGGGAAGTAAGAGTGGAGCATGGGAAGAGCATTTGTTATTAATTTATAAACCAAGTTTTAATGTGATTTCCCCCAAGACAGAGGCTTAACCTGTGCTAACTTAAATATGGAAGGTTGGGTACTGATTGGCCCAATCAAGCTCTCACTCTGAGTTTCTTTCGTGAGTGTGTGTGTGTGTGTGTGTGTGTGTGTTGCCAACATTTTTTAAAAATTGAGTTTATATGCCTTTGGTGGAGGCTGAATTTTCCAGTTTTACTGTATTTTGGCACCATGATCTATTGTCATATATAGGGTTACTTGATACATTTATATAACGTGACTGACCTCTGAAGGTGTTTGAGTTTGTGACTCCTGAAATAAGATCTATTCCAGCTCCAAAAATTGTAGTAAATAGGCACTTGCTGAATCCACCAGGGGTCAGCACACAGCATTATCACTCCAATATCAGTATGAGTTAAACCAAAAAAAAAAAAAAAAAAAAAAGTTAGAAAAGCCAAATACCTTTTGAAACTTGCATATGCCTATAAGAAAAAACAAAAAACAAAAAGAAAAGAAAAAAATTCTTTTCAGTCAATTTGCCATAATTGCTTGCTTTGAACTGCTTTGATCCTTCCCTCTGAGGACCAGGAACTCAGTAGCCATTAACTAATTTCTAGTCAAGATAACTCCATAAATTAACCTCTTAACTCATCCCCTTTGCTCCAAACCCATAGCAAAGACAGGCCATAAAAAACAAAAACAAAAACAAAAACAAACCATTAAGATGGATCAAAAACAAAATACATTATTTCATGGACCAGAAATGGATCAGAAATGCAATGCTATGAATAGAGTGAAAACCACACAAAGACCCTCACTGAAATAATTATTACAGAATATACTTCATTCAGTAGGAAGAAAAAGGAGCCTAGAGGAAAAGTATGGAATACAAAAAATGGGGGAAGCAGGGAAATTGATAAATTGTAAGCAAATGTTTATTAACTGTAAAAAAATTCTTAAGTTTTGTGTGTTTTGTTTCAAAAATGAAAAATTAATATTCCAGATAACAATAATTGAAGAGAAAATGTCCAAGACAGTTAAAATGTGCTAAGGGCTTTTTTGGTGTTACTTTTCAGAAAAAAAAAAAAAAATTACTGAGCATTTCAGATTATTTAGAAAAATGTATGGTCTAATATGTATGTTAAAAAAAATAAAGATAAGTGGTCAAAAAATGAAAACACCATCACTACTTTCCTAACTATTAAGGGGGGGGCGAGTATAGAAAGCTTTCCTGGTTCAAGAGAATGCAGGAAAAGGGGGGAAGAAAAGAAACAAAGACAAAGGACAGTGAACAGAAAATCAAAAACCAAGAGATAAGTAATTTTAAATCAATCAATAATCCAAAAATTTGAACCTGGAATAAATTCACTGTAAAAAATAAGAGATTACATGATGAAATTAGAACGTAAAAATCTAGTCATACATAGTCTTATAGAATATACGCACAAAATAAAACCACCCAGATAAGCTAAAACTAAAGAGGTGGAAAAACTTGACCCATAAAAACAATAAAAAGAATAACCCTGGGGTGCCTGGCTGGCTCAGTTGGTGGATCATGAGACTGTTGATTTGGGGTTTTAAGTTCGAGCCCCATGATGGGTGTAGAGATTACTTAAAAATTAAATCTTAAAAAAAAAATAACCCCAGGAATGGCAGTAATCAATTTCATACAAAATATAAATTATGGCAAAACATTATATGGATAAAGAAGGAAAGAACTCAGTAATAAAAGGAATATATGGTACTTATATATACCTTAAAAATAGCCTTGAAATCCAGGAGGCAAAAATTAATTGAAATAAGGAAAGTGGAAAAACCTATCATCATATTGGAGGATTTTAGCACATTCCTACAAGATACTGATTGGTTACATTCTTTTTAAGTGTCAGGATGTAGAAATAAAGAATAAATTAAGTTTGATATAACAGATTATCTTCAAAAATATCTTCAACAATTGATAATACAATAGGTAGTAAAGTCTAAACAATTTTTTAAAAAATATATAACACAGTCCACATTCAATCCCTGGCTACACTGAAATTAGATGAGAGCTCACAAATAAAAGATAGCAAAAATAAATAAGTAATAAATAGAAGTACAAATAAATAATGTGCACTCACATTTGGAAGCTCTAGAATGCTCTCCTGAATAATTTGTGAATTAATTTAAAAATAGGTCATAATGAAAACTGTAGCATATTTAAAACCAGAATGATAATAAATTTGCTATGTATCAAAATCAGTAGGATGCTGCAAAAACAGGTATTAGGAACACATTTTGTAGACGTATGTTAAATGTGTGTTTTGGAGAAGAAATTTTGAAAACAAATGAGTAAAGCCCTCATCTCAAGAAGTTGGCAAAAGAACAGTAAATATAAAGAGAGTAGAAGGCAGGAATTTTAAAGAACAGGAGCAGAAAGTAATAAGGTATAAAAGAAAGAAATGATATCAAAATCAAAGCCTAGTTTTTTCACTAAATTAAGACAATAGAAAATGATAAAAGAGTAAAAGCATGCACACACATAGACAGAAACACTGTTAGGAATAATAAAAAAAGAAGGACAGAGCTGTAGTTTCACTGGGAATTTTGAAAACCACACGTGAACATTTAAAACTTTGATAAAATATTTTCTTCTCTAAAAAAAATATAAATTTCAAAAACTGACCCAAGAAGAAATGAGCCAATAGCTATGTCAGAAATTAAGTTAGTAATCAAAAGATTCTCCTGGCACTCTCTTTTACCCTTTCAAAAAAAAACCCCACCAGGCCAGATGATTTTCCATAGGCGGGAAGAGTCTTACCAAACTTTCAAGGAGCATTTATTCTACTTAAACTATTTCAGAAAGAGAGAGACAGAGACAGAGACAGAGAATCAGAGAGAAGTTAGCCAACTAATTTTATGAGGCTAATATAACCTTGGTTGCAAGACAGGATAAGGATAGTACAAGAAAAAAAAGTCATAAGCAAATCACATGTATGATTTGGATGCGAAAATCCTAATTAAAATACTGGCCAACCAAATTCAGAATTACATATATCTAAGAGGCCAAAGTAGAAACTTGAATGCGTTTTTTGACCTGGCCTCAGAAGTCACACAGGGCAGTTTTCTCTTGGTTTTGCATGCCAGCCCTGATTTAATGCAAGAGATGCTTGCACCAGGGGTCTAACTTCTCCATTACAGCAGGAAGCAAGAACCACTGGGGACCACCTTGGGGGCTGGCTGCCACAACCAAGTCCAGTCCCCCCGTAAGACTTTAAAGGGCTGCATAGTGTATTCACGTCTCTAAGGAGTGCCACTGCAAAGTGTTTAATTTTTTTAAGTCCAGTATTTGTTTAATCCACATCGTTGACCATTGGAACCCTTTTATTCACCTAACACCTACTAATTCCTGCACAGTACACTTTGGAAAAAGCTGCTTTTGGCTGTTTAGTTAAAGGGAGTATCATGAGAGGACACTCTGTAAAAACTTGTGAACTTTTTGAGTGTTCCACATATAATAGAGCCTCTAATTTGTTTCTTATGACTTATTCGTGAAAGCCCAACTGTAAGTGATCTGGCTTCCCTTTCTGTTCAGGTTGTAAGGTTCATCTCTTTTAAAGCCAACCCTGGGTAAGATTCTCTAGCCTCCAGGTATAGAGGGAGTGCTGGGGGGTGGGAGGAAGCCTTACCAGAGGCTTCTGGAACTGGGTGGGAAGTAGAGTCAGAAACTGCTAGGATCCCATGATTCCAACTTCATTAATGCCTTTGGGTTCCCCCTTCCCATCCTCCTCTCTTGCATCTGCTTTAAATGTATCAACACTTCGAAGGACAAGCTGGGTGGTCCTCCCTTTACCACATGATGTCACTCTAAGAAAATTAATAACCCCCAGTGAGGCTGGCCGTGCCTTTCATATGTGTAGCATACCTAAGACTTATCCTCATGAAACAAGTAACCCCTGAAGTTAGCTTTCTCCAATTCAGTGCACATTGGACTTGAGATCATCTCAGCAACCACACCTACCGGGCTCTGACTGAGACCCAACCCCTCCTGGAAAGATTGCCGGCCTGAGGGCGAGAACAGCCGAAGGTTTAGGGGATATCTCTGGGTCCAACCTGCAAGTCAGCAAACGGAAGGAAGGCCTGAAACCTGAAACTTCTAAAATGGATTTTTTAATATTGTCATGATTAAAAAAATAAAATAACTTTTTTGGAATATTTTTTCTCTTGGAAAACCCTAGCCGGCCTCAACCGCTAAGGGAAAACAATGGGAATGCTGGTGTCTGCCCAGTACCTGGGTGGGAAGAGGAGCCTGGCACGATGGTACCTGCGGGACAGACTCTAAGGAGGGAAGGAGGAAGGAGACCAGCCTAACCAGAACAAGTGTGCAACTCGGCCGGGTCCCTGCGGCGCTCTAAGAGTTCGTGCTGTGTGCCCTGAAGCTGGCCCGCCGCAAAGTCCTTACAGGCTATGGAGGCTCGGGGAGGAAGGGGAGAAAGGGGGAAAAACGAAATTGGAGCTCTTTAATGTGGCATTGGCTTTCGTGTTTGGGGGCGGGGAGGCGGTGAACTGCCGGAGAGTTCGGGGGAGGGGGCTTGCAGCGACGGGGGCAGCGGACGCCGGGTACTCCCCGTGCTACTTGCGGGCTCCGGGGTCGCCCTGAAGCCTGCGGCACCCGCGCTCGCGGCCGGCGGAGGCGGGGGCAAGAAGCCCGAAAGGCAGGCACCGGAGCGGGACCCGAGGGCTTCGGGGGTAATTGCGCCGGCTACCCCGAGCCACGGGTTGTCGTACAGGAGAGGGGAAGGGATGATACCTGCGGTTAGTAAGAAATTCATCATTATAGGGCGCCTGGGTGGCTCAGTCGGTTGAGCGTCTGCCTTCGGCCCAGGTCATGATCCCAGGGTCCTGGGATCGAGTCCCGCATTGGGCTCCCTG
>NW_023270377.1:13497304-13543072 GCF_011800145.1 Mirounga leonina
TCTCTCAAATAAATAAATAAAATCTTCAAAAGAATAAAATTTGGGGCGCCTGGGTGGCTCAGTCGGTTGAGCGACTGCCTTCGGCTCAGGTCATGATCCCAGGGTCCTGGGATCGAGTCTCGCATCGGGCTCCCTGCTCTGCGGGGAGTCTGCTTGAGGATTCTCTCTCCCTCTGCCCCCCCTAAAATAAATAAGTCTTAAAAAAACACACACACACGGGGCGCCTGGGTGGCTCAGTTGGCTAAGCATCTGCCTTTGGCTTAGGTCATGATCCCAGGATCCTGGGATCGAGCCCCGCATCGGGCTCCCTGCTCCGCGGAAAGCCTGCTTCTCCCTCTCCCACTCCCCCTGCTTGTGTTCCCTCTCTCGCTGTGTCTCTCTCTGTCAAATAAATAAATAAAATCTTTTAAAAAAAAAGAAATTCATCATTATAAAAAGGAGAAGAGGGGGCCTACTGAACAGGCTAAACTCCAAATGGACGGAGAGCTGGTGTCGCCCTTCGGGCTCCGCGCCTCCAGGAAGCCCTCCGAGATGCAGCCCCTTCGCCACGGGCTGATCCGGGCCTGGGTGAATCGGGTGCCCAGGCGGCCTCGGCTCGGCGGGGCCCCGGCCCTCGGTCTTGCTCGGGGCGGGGTCTCGGCAGCCTCGGGAGGTGACCGCGAACGGGCGCGGGGACCCGGGCGCGGCGCGGCGGCGCGGTGCCAGTGCGGCGGGGACCGGGCGGCACGGCCCGAGGGGCCGAGGACCGCGGCCGCTGCCCCAGCGGAGCCGGCCTAGGGGCGCACCCCGCGGGTCCTGTGCGGGGGCCCGGGCGGGGACGCGGGGGGCACGGCCGGAGCTGGCCGGGGCGGGCGGCCGGAACCTGGGCCCGCCTTGCAGCGCCCCCGCCGCGCCGCCAGCTCCCCGTCGGGGCGGCGGGACGCGCGTCCGCGGGAGAGGCGGGCTGGAGACGGGCTGGGGCGACTGGACCCCCCGCGTGCGGGATGCCGGCGCGCCCGCGCCTTTGTCCTTCTCTGTCGCTGGCGCTGCATCCGGGATCTCGGGCTTTGTCTCACCGCCCATGTTATTCTGGTTTCTGAATCCCGACGCCCTGGCTTTGGCGCCCCTGACACCCATCGCGCCCCAGCCTGCCCCATCTTTCACCGCCCAGCCCAGCCCCCGCCCTGACCTCTCTGCACAACCGTCATGAAAAGATCCAGCAGCAGCGTTAGACACCAGGTTCTCTGAGCGCTTCTCAAAGTGGGTCCCTGAGCCCCATCCGTCTTCTTTGGACTGGAGTTTGTACAAAGCCATTCTTTGGCCCATCCCTATTTTTTCCCCTTGCAGTTACGACTTTCCTCTGAAAAGCTTTTTCCTTCTTTCCTCTCTTTGTACCAAAAGGTGAGTGGTGGTGTCAGCTCTCTTGGAGAGTAAAAGTTAAAGAGGCAGCGAGGGTGGGTGGCTGGGGTGAAGGCCTCAGGCATCTGAACAAAGGGCCTGTGGTGGCAGGTGCAGCCCCCGGGCTGGAATAGAACCTGCCTCTGGAGTGACTGCAATATCAAGGGTGGAGCTTCTCCTCTTCCCTTTCTGACTGGGCTTGTTCAGGTTTTCTTTATCAAGGCCACATTGCTACAGCTTACTTCTGTAATGCTGAGGCAATGAAAAGAAAAAACCAAACGGTGACTTTGCCATTTGCTGCCCAGAGTAACACTTCGGAGAATCCAGGCTGAAGGTAGAGGCCCCCGATGCCCACCATGACTTTTGGGTAAGAAGCAAACTGTAGGAGTGAGGAATGCTCATCCTTTGAATCTTGACACTAATCAACAATGATTAAGTTCAAATGAGCTGGGGAACGTCAAGTGCAGCAGGCCCTTGACAAGCAAATATAATGCAGAAGTGTCATTATGTCACAGCCTGAAGCTGGAGATTATTGGGCAAAAGAAAAAGAGAAATAAGGGGGGGGGGGTACTCAAAAGCATCAAGAGTTGAACCCAGAAGTGAAGGAAGGCAATTTGGGGTAAACCTAATTCAAGAATTATTGCTTCAATGGATTGGGTAGTTCTTTACAAGCTAAAGATCGGAAATGTTTGTGGCTTTAATACTGAAACATACAAAAATATTTTCTAGACTGAGGATATTGATTCTCTTTCTCTCTTCTCTGGGCTACAGCCTTGCAGGAGAACATGGCAGTTGGGGTTAAAAAAAAAAAACCCCACTTTGAATCCTAATCATGCCTTTCCAAGCTGAGTGGGAAGCAGGGAGAGTATTGACCTCACAGAGCCTCTGCTTTTGGTCTGCTAAATAGGATTGTGTGAGAATTAAAGGAGACACAGGGCCCATGCACACCTGGCGGGTGCTATTAATACATAGGATTGTTACTAAAATTAGTCTTCATCACAGTAAACTATTTTTGTAGAAATCACGCTGTGGCTTTAATAGGCACCCAATAAATAATACTAATGAAATAAATGAATGACCCTAATTCTTAAGTACTACCGTGTCTTATGTTTAGTCCCAGACTTCCTGTTTTATCCTCAAGATAATAGTACACAGACTAATATATTGGCATTTTCTTAGTTTTGATTTGTTCTATTGAAGAACAATAGAAAAGTTTACAGACCACGGCGTAAACGAGCTGGCGACTCCGTCATCAAACGTATAGTAAACTAACCCAAACAAAAGAATGAGAAGGGGGCATAGTCAGGACTGGGCAAGAGCCACAGCTGCTCCCGCGAAGTCTGTTTTGATTTAGAGTGCTTCCCAATTTTTCTTGTCATTCTCAAGGTCAGTGTCGAGCCTTCCTAGGACGCAAAAGTGCTTTGGAATGTTAGAAAGAAGCGGAGGATATTCTTCCAGTCCCTGGAAACCCCACCTCCCAGGGGGTGTTGAAGGGGAAGAGAGAATAATTAAATAGTAGGTAAATTAATATTGCTCTCATTCTGCTTGCAGGGGTCAGATGGCGGGATTTACATTACAAAGGTTGCATTTCCATTATAAAGAAGCCCGTTAGGTATTTTATAACCAAATCCTCTTAGGCAAAGACTTGTAGAGACTTGCCTTGACTAAATGTTCCTTACAAAGCATCCCAGTTCCACATAAAACGAAGTGAAGATAGGATGGATGCTGTTTTGGAGTGAAATCTCCAAGGATTTGGTGGCTGAGGAGGAGGCACTTGGAGAGGGTTGTGCTGTGAGCGACAGCAGTGACCTCTCTATTTAGGAGACTGCTCCCATAGAGCTGGCCAATGGAAGGGTCTGCACTGGGGATCAAAATCAGCTCCCAAGCCCGAAGTGGGCAGGGGGGAAAGGAACGGGCAGCCGGGAAGGAAACTTCAGGTCTTGGACAGGACTTTGGTGTAATGCAAGGAGCAAAAGCCGGGGGAAGGAAGACGGGGGTCCAAGGGGAGTCAGTGTGTCTTCGGGGGCAGCGGCAGAATTTCCAGCGTGGGGGGCGATTTGGGGCAGCTACCTCTTTCGACACCTAAGGGGATTTGTCTGGAAGATCTCTGCGGGGCAAATGCTGATTTGACTTAGACTGCACATTCATTTGGAGTCGGCTGGTCTGGATGAAAGAGATGGGAGTAAGCGACGCACTATCCCTCTCAACCACTGCTTGTGCTCTTTAGTTTTGATTGCCAAAAAAAAGGTTATTGCAAAAATGGGGTTTTATGGCAAAGATATCAGGGAAATGAAGGCCCCTGGTTACCTCCCACAGAAACCCAGCAGCTTTCACAGGGACCATAAAAGAATTAAGGTCGCTGGCAGAGAACAAAAAGACCCAGGAACCTGGTTTCCGCAGGAATCTTGTGTTATCTGCCATTGTGGGGACTTGGGGTCTTTTTGCTCTGTTCCCATGATGGCTGCTCACCAAGGCCATCCATCTTGGGATGTCAAGGGGTCTCCTTGATATCCACTGTCTGTCCCTGCGTTACCCATTTACACCTCCCTAGAAAGAATACCCAACTGGTCCAATGTAGTCTCCGTGAGGCCAGGAGAGGAGCTTTGCTCCTCAAAAGTGGCAGGGGAGGGAGTCACTCTGGAAGAACTGTCTGGGGCTGCTTCTCCAAGCAGGTGTCTCTAGGAGATACCTCCATAGAAGGGGCTGTGATCTCCCGGGACATTCGCTGTTTTCTACTCCGGGTGCCCTCAGATCAGGAGCATGAGGCCTAGGGAGCATGCTCACATACCTTTGTCTCAGGACTCACGGAATAGGTGGCCAGGAAAAGGGCCTCAGAGGCTGTGTGAAACAAGCTCTTCTTCAAGAACAATCTCCCTTTACCACATCACTGGTGAGTCATTCAGTCTCTGACAATGACAAGAGCAGCCTCCACTCCTATGGAGTGCTCGGTCCCCGCAGGTAGGGGGACAGCGCTGAGCACTTGCCCGCTCACAGAAACACGCATATTCACTGCACCTCACCAGTAGGAGCAGGTAGGAGCCCTTGACAGAACTGGCCACATTTTACGGATGAATCATCTATTTTCTAGATAACAGGTACTCCAAAACTTAGTGGAATTAATCATCATTGTATTTGTTCAGATCTTGTGGGTTAGAGATTGAAGTATGGTTCAGCAGCCAGCATCTCTCTGCTCTGTGATGTTAGGGGCCTCAGCTGAGTGGCTGGGAGGGCTGTGACTGGCCGGGAATCTCTCTTCTTATGATGCTGGGGCTGCTCACCTGTGGCTGGAAAATCCAAGATGGCCTTACTCACTCGTCTAGGGCCTCGGTGTGGGATGTTGGCCAGGGGACTTGGGTTCCCCTTTGGGTGAGCGCCCTCTGTTTCTCTCTCTCTCTCTCTCTGGCCTCATCATTCAGTAACCTTGCCTGACCTTCTGTACATGATGGCTGGCTTCTAAAAGGGCAAATGTGCAAGCTGCAAAGCCTCCTAAGGGAGAGGCTTGAAAGTCACATAATACCAACCTGCGCAGCGTCTGTCGGGCAAAACAAGTCACAGAGACAGCCCAGATGCAAGAAGAGGGAGATGAGGCTGCCTGTGCATGGTGGTGGGGGCCGGGGGGAATGTTGGTGGCCATCTTTGTAGATCGTTATTTTTCCTTTTCAAGGATTAGCTGATGATAGTTTAGACAGAAGAGCTCAGGAGAAAAGGACTTATACACTTTTCTGCTGTAAAGTGGTTCAGGCTGGGTGGTCACTGGGAAGAAGAGAATGTCACAAGGATTCTCCGTGAAAGCCCTTCGAAGACCCTCTGTCCATAGATCCATCTCACATAAAAACGGTGATGCTCACAACACCAGTTATTTTTCTTCTTATCTCTCACCCTTTCGATAATATACCCCATTCCAACTATTTACCTTTTTTCTACCTGGATTCAGTTGATGATCTATCATCCAAAAAAAAAAAAAAATTTCACAGAGTTAATGCCTTTCTCATTTTTGTAGAGTATTTCTCATTTTTGAGAAGCATCTGGAAAGTCTTGAGCCACTGGAATGCTTAGCAGTGGGCTCCTGGAGCTTGCAATTTTCTGGTTAACTGAATATTTAGCTCTAGTCATTTCAGCTCCTGTTGGGAGACCTTAGAAAATGTATTAATTTAATTTACCGCCTTTGTAACTAGCATATGAAATGCATTTGAATTTTTGGCTCACAAGGGAAAACCTCTCGGCCCAGAGTCAGCTTTCTGATCCTTGTTTTCTAAGCTGCTGTAGCAGGATCAAGTGGCTAAGCTGGATATGGAGTTCCAACGAAGTGACTGGTGACCAAGGTTGATTGTTTTAGTATAACTTTCTGCTTCCTCAAAAAAATTAAAGACAACCCTTCTTTTCAAAAAATGCTACCTATGTGGAGATTTTTACCATAAACTTAAACAGCCACTTTTTCAACCAGATGAAGGGGAACTCTTTTGTTATTTAATCATGGAGAGTGTTACTCTTGATTCTTCTGGCTCTTCAAGAGGAAATCAGTAATTAGTAAAGGATCAGTGTACGTCAGCATGGGACCCAGTTCTTCCTAAGAGGAAGGCCTGAACAATAGGGGATGTGATGTTTTATTGGACTATTCTTGTAGAAATCAGACATGTCCATCCAGACATATTCTTTTTTGGATTTTCATTTCTGTTAGACCTTTGACCCCTCACACACAGTTCCCGGTCACACTCTTAATGGTCTCTGCAAGATAAGATTTTGCATTTAAACTATGAAAGTGGTTCTAGGGCTGGGTGATATTTGTATTTGATTGAAAAAAGCTTAACTTGGAAGAAGAGTTATTTGATTTTGATTTTATAAAGGAGCCTCTCCCAACCTAATGACATCATTTGTCTAATCAAGGATGGTTGAGAGAATAAAGACTCCATGGGCAGTTTCCAGCTTCAGGATGTAATGAGGAAGTATGATGAATAGAGATGGTCTGTAGTTATAAAGGTTAGAATTCTGTGTTAAAACAATACATATATATAATGGATGTTTCGAAAGCAGCTCTGTTGCTTTCTTTGCACTTGCCCTTCAAAGTTCCTCTATCTGTTTTTCATTTATTTATGTATTCACCAACGTTTGAAAAACCTAGCAGGTGTCAGGCACTGGGGTTCTAAAGACGAACAGAGCTCTGACCCTGCCCCCGGGGACGGACGCGTAAGGGGAGTGCCAAGTGCTGTCATATGGACGTGGGCATGGATAAGCCTGGGGAGGTCAGGGAAGGCTTCTCAGAGGAAGAGATGCTAAGGCTGAAACTCTAAGCGAGCTCGGGAATTCACCAGGTACAACGCGAGGGTTGGAGGTTGTTTAAGATGGCCCTTACAGGTGAAGGGGCAGGAAGGGGGCAGCTTGAGGAGGAAGCTGCTGGGGGCCCTTCCCTTTGGGAAGAGTAACAGCCTCAGTGCAGAGGCTGTTAGGGACGGTTTTGTGCAGCCCCATGCGGCCAGGTCCAGGAGTTGGGGCTCTCTCCTGCAGGGTAGACAGTGGGAACCCTGAAAGAGTGTAAGTATCTGTGAAGGAAAAGTGAAGAGCGGGTAAAGGTGGGGGAGGGTAGATGCGAAGCAGAGGCAAATAATACAGTGGCCAGAAGCTGGTTAAGACTCTCTAGGTTCTACCTGCTCTTTCTCACTAGCCGTGTGCACCTGCAACACGTTACTTGACCTCTGTATTTCCATTTTGCTCATCTGAAAATGAGGATAATTACAGAGCCTACCTTGTCACGTTATTGGGATGCCTAAGTGATTAAAGCTATGCAGAGCATTTAGAACAGTGACCAGCCCGTCGTAATAAACAGTAGTTGTTATTAATAGTGGTCAGCGATGTGATCAAATATGGACCCAGAAAGCTTGCTTTGGTGGCACGGTAGAGGGAGGAGCTGATGGGAAGGTGTTTGAAATTCACCATAGGAGAGACCAGCAGCGAAATCAATCAGAGGACTGATTCACAAGATAATGCGAAATAAATCCTCCAGTACTTGGCAACTGGTAGGACATGCAGGGGATGGGGCGAAGGGCTGCTGGCTTGGGAGTCTGACTGAGGGGTGAGGTGCTCATAACAAGGATAGGAGGCAGGGAGGAGGGGACTGGGGACAGGTTTGAGATGCTTGTGTGGCATCAGAGTAGGGTACTTGGCTGAATGTACGGATCAGGACCAGGAATCTGGCTTTGGGACTCATCATGATACAGGCAGTAGGAGAAGCCATGGTGTGGCTGAGCAGGCACTGGCCACATGTTCAGAGAGAGAGAAAGGGACACAAGATGGAGACCTGGGTCTGGAGCACTCGAGACATTTCTCTTGCAGGGTGCTGGTAATGTTTTAATGAGTCTGAAGTTAATGAGTCTGACCCATTAGGAGGCCAGCACGTCGGAGGGGCAGTGGCTCCTGGGGACCGTGAGGAAGGAAGAAAGGCCTCAGAGGTGACCGGAAGGGCTGGGCAAGGATGAAAATCAGTTTTGAGAAGTTAGCAGAGGACCACCCCCCTCCCCCCGCCCGCTGTGTCCATGTTCTCAGGCAGAAGGGGGCAATGGCGGGATGATGGTAACTGGTTGGCAGTGTCGGACGGATGAGGATGAGTAGCAGAGGACGGTGGCGCCGGTGGGGACTAGGTCCAGGCTGGAGTGCAGCTGTTTCTGGAGAGAACTGCTCTTTCTGAGCATTTACTGTGCACACTACGTCATGCCAAGCCTCTCGGACGCGTGTTTATCCTCATGGCAACCTTCAGCAGTGGGTACTGGCATTTCACCAAGCGAGAAACAGTTTTAAGGAGATTAAGTTGTTTACCTAGGGTCACGCCGTAGTAAATGGCGGTGACCGTCTGGGAAGAACCCACATGTGTCTGCCTCCCGAGGCTGCAGGTGTTCTCGGAGCCTAGCGGTCAAGACTTCATCATCAGGAAACAGATGGTGCCTTCCAAGTGGGTGAGTGGAGGTCAAATTAAGAAAGGGAGTGTTTTTAAAGGTGTGGGCAAGGCTTAAGGAAACCACAGGGATGGTGCGGGACCTCCGGGCAAGGAAGCAGGAGGCTTGAAGGGCAGCGATGGGCTCTAGGAAGGGGCCGTGACTAGGAGCCCTGGATGTCCCAGGTGGCCAGCCTACGAGGACCCTGCAGGGAGGAGCCTGGGGACTGATATCCTACTCTTGCAGTCCTGCAGTGCTCAGATCCCCTCACGGGCCGAACAACCAGACGCCAAGGGACAAGAGGTCAGTCTCAGGACACAGGCAGAGTAGAGAAGGGTGGACAGGGGATCTGAACAAACAGGTAGAAGCTTCCAGTACAGTCAGGCCACGGGAGCTGGAGAGAAGATGAGGAGCAAGTCCAGGCTGGGCTCATGGTCCAGCAAGCCTGGTTGTATGGCCAGGGCCAGCCAACTGGAACTGGTGACATTAGAACCATCCCCGGAGACCCAGCCCTGGGCATCTTTGTGGCTCCTTTGGCACCACAAACCCCTTAGGCTTCTCCTCTCTATTCCAGGCCTCAGAGGACTTCAGTGAAACAAAACCCACCCTTGGCAGATCAGTGAGGCTCCCCTCTCCAAGGAGCTCAGCCACCACTCCAAACCACACTCCTCCTCCCCACCCCCGCCCACACCCCCTGCTGTCCCTGCAGGGTACTTCCTGACACTTGTCAAAGGAATGCTGCCAAATTCCCCCAGCTGTTCCCAGGAGTCAAGTGCACTTGGATGAGGTGAACCTGGGCTATGACCTGTAGACCATTTAGAAAGGCCCCTGTCTTCTAACGTCAGGGTAAAGAGAGATGTGTATGTGCGTGTTGATGAGTGCGTGTATGCAGCTGTGTGCATGGGCACACGGGGGGAGAGAATACGGACGGACCGATGGACGGCTGGATGGATGGATATGGACGGGCTGGAAGTGAGATAGGATAAACTGAGTTCAGGGACAGACTGCACTCCTAAGCAAAATGCCCACATAGTGTGTTTCTTCTCAGCATCCCCAGCTCCTTATACACTGTGACCTTGTCCTCGACCCCTGGCTGAGGGCAGGACCATTTGGGGGACACGCTGTAGAATAAGAGTAGAGACGGTGGCTGGGACTCCAGATTCGTCATGAGGGTCTCGTGATAGTGACCATGGCAGTCTTTGGGTGACAGCCTTTTGGGGTACCCTCTGTGCAATTGTATTATGCCTGCTACCTGCTGCCTGGAGCCCCTGAAGAAGTAGTACTTCTGAATTCTGATCTGGGTGGCTGTGAAATTACATTGATTCATGTGTGAAAATTAACGTAAGAGAGGAGTGTTCACTCACGTCTTACAACGAACAGGCAGCTAAATTAGCAAATGGGAACTATCGCTGCAGATTTTGGGAGGGGGTGAGATCTGTGATGAATAGTTTCCATTTGCTGACCACCAGTCATGTCCTTGCTGACCCGCACAGAGCACTAATGACATGTGACATGTGACATGTCACCTGTTTCCCCCAGCCCCTCCCAGGAGAAGATGCTCTCTTAAAATCTTGCTCTGCTCCTTACAGTGCCTGGCATGGTGGAATGAACACTAGGAATGCTCAATAAATTTGCTTTTGTTCAGCGAACGTTTACTAATTGTAACCTTTTTGCCCAATATTAGGACAAGCACCAGGAACACAAAGAACACAGCTTTGAAATTGAAAACCCAGTTTACCATCCCAGAACCAAGCCCCTCATCCCCTACATCTAGTTTACCCCAAGCCTGGTTGGCCCCGCCACTTCCATAGAAGATGCCTCCATGGGGGTGAAGCTGGGGGAAGTACAGGGAAATCAATGGATTATTTTTTGCAACTTCCTGTGAGTCTATAATTAGTTAAGAATGAGGTTAAAAAAGACTTGAGTAAGAATGAAGAAAATTATTGGCTTCCCATGGCAACCAATCCAACTCTTTACCACAGCCTGTGGAAATCATTGACTGCTGTGATTCTTGCCAACCCCCTTGCCAATCCTCCCCAACGTCATGCTTTCAATCAGTTACTCTTCCTCAGCCACACTGGATTCCTGGCAGTTGCTTAAACATAGTACACACATTTCTGCCCCAGGACATTTGCTGTTCCATACGCCCAGAATGCTCTGTGCATGGCTGGTTTTCCTTCATCCATCAGAGAAGTCTTTCCTGATGCCTGACACCTATATTGGACCTCCCATTTGACTCTTTTCCTTAATAGAACTGGTTGTCATCTGTTATGAATGTTTGCCTAATACCCACCAGAATAGAGAGCTTAGTGAGAGAACACAAACAGATCATGTCTGTTTTATTAACTACAATATCTTAAGTCCCTAGCATGGTGCCTGACCTATACTTGGTGTCCGATAAATATTTATTGTTAAAAAGAAAGAGCAAACGGGCGCCTGGGTGGCTCAGTCGTTAAGCGTCTGCCTTCAGCTCAGGTCATGATCCCGGGGTCCTGGGATCGAGCCCCGCATCGGGCTCCCTGCTCCGCGGGAAGCCTGCTTCTCCCTCTCCCACTCCCCCTGCTTGTGTTCCCTCTCTGGCTGTGTCTCTCTCTGTCAAATAAATAAATAAAATCTTTGAAAAAATAAAAATAAAAAGAAAGAGCAAACAAACATGGTTAGGGTCCCCCAAACTGGGGATGCCCTTGCCAAAAGAAGCTTGAAGAAAAACTTTTGTACAAGAGCTCATTAAAATTTGAATTAACCAAGAGTATCTGGTTTGATAAATGTTGTTGGTGTGTGTGTGCACAATTAAGATTCTGTCCTCAAAATACAAATGTACATAATGGATATGTATAATTCCATTTATTTACTTTGAACCTTTGCAATCTATTTTAAAACCAACTGCAGGAACTACTCTAAGTTCTGATATTTTAAGCCTCCCCCAACAGCTTTGAATTTATCTTAATTCATTTTACTTGATATTTCTGTGCAGGGTAATAAAGGGAGATGCTGCATTTAAGTTACTTTGTTGAAAAATATATGCATTCATTGTTTTCTTCTTATTAAAGTTCGAAATGCACATTTCAGGTAATTTGGAAAATACAGAAAGATAAAAATGAAAAGAGATAGCACATTTAACCCACTATCTGGAGATTACTATTATTCACACTTGTGCTTTCTTACTGTTCTTTCGATGAATATTTCTTTACCATCAAGAAACACTACAAAAGGAATAGTACACCTTGGCTTTTAAAATGTAACATTAACATAAGCAGTTTTACATCAGTAGGTATTATTTGAAAGAAGCTTTTCAAATGAGTGCCCTGATTTATTTCACTCTGCTCCTATTGTGTGGATACGCTCCAGCTTGTTAGTCTATTTGAAATTTAGGCTATTTTTCCCCTACTTTCACATACCTGCAATGTTGTGATTATCTCTGTCCACAAATGTTTGTCAGAGTTTCTAATATTTACTTAGAATCGCTTTTTAGAAGGAGAATCACTGAGTCAGAAGATATTCACTATTTTTTTTTTGAGAGAGAGAGAGCGCGCAAGAACATGAGCGGAGGAGGGGCAGAGGGAGAGGGAGACAGAGAATCTGAAGCAGGCTCCACCCCCAGCATGGAGCCCAACGCAGGGCTCAATCTCATGATCCTGAGATCACCACCTGAGCCAAATTCAAGAGTCATATGCTTAACCGACTGAGCTACCCAGGCGCCCTGGTAGTCACCTTTTTAAAGCTCTTGGTAATGTATGGGCCAATTGTTTTCCAGAAAAACTGCATTCCTGTGGCTATTACTTTATTTCAGAGCCACTTTGGCATTCCACTTTACACTCTACCAAAGCAGGTATGACTCAGGCCCATGTTGGATCCCTCCCAAGAGGTAGGTGTATTACCAGGGGCCAGCCTGGTTTCCCTCTGGGGTGGTCTTGCATAAAAAATGGTCCAAATGCATGGATAGCCCAAGACCCAAGGACGATCCTGAGCCTCCTGCTTATTTACTTCCTCATTATTCTAGGGAGAAATGTTAGTATTCGGGTCTGGTTTCCTGAGCTTTAATCTGGAAGGAAAGTGGAGGAAGTGGGTTAGTTTAAATTCCCAGAGCATTCCTTTGCATCAGTGAGAAGTTACAATTTTTGAATAGATACCTGTATTCCAGCTGGTCCCAGGGTGCCTGAAGAATTTAGGGCATGATTAAAATAGTTGAAAGGAAGCAGGGTCAAAGGACCCAGAAAATCGAGTGTGTCGAGTCTGAAAACAGGATTTCAAGCTTTTGAATTTCACCAGCTCATTCACAGCTGCACATCCTGTCAGATTTGGGCGACTGGGTAAACATCTTTGGAAGAGAGCCTTTGACATTTAAGATAAAAATATTTTGAACCTGAAGGAAGATGAACAATTGCCCTGACAAGGGGCTGACACATTTTCTGGAAAATAGTTCTTTTTATTCTTAATGAGGTAAAACATGATTGCTCGGAGTAAATGGAGTTATTTTTGGCTCTTCCATCTGCGTCTCAGGTATTTAGTTTCGAAATTGTGTTGACTGAACACAGTGAGGATTTTTTTCAGAGTTTTGATTGTGGCGATTAATAGCAAGGAAACATCTTTGTGTGTGCGTACGTGCGTGTGCATGTACGTCTCTACAGGGAGAGAGTGCTGACGTAGACTCACACGTTCTGTAGATCATGGAATCCAATATATCCAGGTAGGTTGGAAGTTTCTGGTTAGACCTCATAAGCCTGAGTAGCTCCAGAGCAACAAAGCTTGGCGTAAACATTCCTATCTTCAAAGCAGCAGTTCCAGTGAGGTTAAAAGTCCTTTAACTCTGAATTTCCTTTGTTCCGGAGCTTAAGGTTGCTAACAGATGGAGATCACAGTGCATGTGTCACGCTTTCCTTTGAAGGTATGCTAGGGTGTTAACGAATTACTAGGCAAATGAACAATTATTTTAAAGAGGTTGTTTTTCTTTAAAACATGTTTGTTGATCCTCTGATGAGGCTATTTATAGTAATCTTTCACGCAGCTTCTGAGTCTCTGTAAAAGCAAACAGATAAAGTTAATAGAGATGGTAGAGTGGGGAGCAGTGATGTTAACTCTTTTTGTAAGAACGTGGTGCGAATGAGGGCATGATTTCCCAAACACCAGAAAAACAATTCCATCGGTGCCAGCAGAGAATTCTCACCTCCAGCTCTCTCAAACTTGGGTGATTTATCGTGAGAGGAAATGGGTCAATGAGAGAAGATGGGTTAGCACCAACCTCCTAGGTTCCCCTCCTGGGCTGATTTAATCATCATTACCATCCTTGACTATGATGACTTTCTTCTTAGCTAACAGAGAATTGAAAATATGACTCGTGGGAGGATGGGTTAGTCTGGTGGTGGGTATTGAGGAGGGCACGTTCTGCATGGAGCACTGGGTGTTATGCACAAACAATGAATCATGGAACACTTCATCTAAAACTAATGATGTAATGTATGGGGATTAACATAAGAATTAAAAAATAAATTAATTAATTTAAAAAAAAGAAGCAAAAAAGAAAATAAGCCTCGTGATTTATCTGGGGCTTTCTCTTGCAAATGCCGACCGTCAACTGCCAAAACTCCTACTTCCCCAGGGCAATACAAAGAGGGCATTGATGTGCTCCTGGGAGGGAGGAAGTGCAAGGTGTCCCGAGGGCCCACGGGAGGGCCTGTGTGCCTGCTTCGAACACACCTCCTGTCTGGCAGTCAGGGGCCAGCTCTGGGCATGGCTCTCACCACATCATAAGCACTCAGTAAATATACATGGCTGAAATCAAGAATGATGAAGGAACTGGGGCGCCTGGGTGGCTCAGTTGTTTAGATGTCTGCCTTCGGCTCAGGTCATGATCCCGGGGTGCTGGGATGGAGCCCCGCATCGGGCTCCCTGCTCCGTGGGAAGCCTGCTTCTCCCTCTGCCCCTCCCCCTGCTCATGCTTTTTCTCTCTCTCTCTCAAATAAATAAATTTTAAAAATCTTAAAAAAGGGCGCCTGGGTGGCTCAGTCGTTAAGCGTCTGCCTTCGGCTCAGGTCATGATCCTGGGGTCCTGGGATCGAGTCCCACATCGGGCTCCCTGCTCGGCAGGAAGCCTGCTTCTCCCTCTCCCACTCCCCCTGCTTGTGTTCCTGCTCTCGCTATCTCTCTGTCAAATAAATAAATAAAATCTTAATAAATAAATAAATAAATAAATAAATATCTTAAAAAAAAAAGAATGCTGAAGGCTGCCCTTTCAAAACCACATCAGACCATCCCTTACCTTCCAGCACCATCCCCCCAGCATATAATCCATAACTGGCCTAACATAGGAATGGAATAACGGGGGCTAATGAAGGATTTTTCTGATCATTTCTTAACACTTTAGAGATATACTGTCTAATTTATTGGAAGCTAACTACTGTCGTGTTCCCCTACCCTTTTTTCCATTCTGTGTATTATTACTGCTTGGAACTCTATTATCTCGGACTATCACACAGCTAGAGCCAAGTGCTGCTAAAGACATTTTAAAATTAAAATTAATGTATATTATAAAGATACAAAGATTATAAAGATAAAGTTCTATCTTTATAAAGTTAGTGATCTTTGCCTTTCAAAGGATCCTAATATCCAAATGTAACGTGTTCCCTTTCTTTTAAGGAATATAAAAGAAATACAGCTTCCGTGGTACCAGATAGAAATAGATGGACATGACCAGGGAGGTCATAAAGGATGGCTATTATTTCCCCTAAGGAAATCTCAAGGTCTCTTAGCTAATTCATTTCATCTATTACTTTTACTTAAATATTTAAAAATTATTATAGTACCATGGCATTTTTCCTGTAAATAAGGCCTGTGGATCTCTAAAAAGTAAAGACATTTTCCTACCTAACCACAATACATTATCACACCTAAAAAAATTATTAGCAATTCCCTAGTTGTATTTATATTTTTTTATTTTTTCAAAGATTTTATTTATTTATTTGACAGAGAGAGACACAGCCAGAGAGGGAACACAAGCAGGGGGAGTGGGAGAGGGAGAAGCAGGCTTCCCACGGAGCAGGGAGCCCGATGCAGGAATCGATCCCAGGACCCTGGGATCATGACCTGAGCCTAAGGCAGACACTTAATGGCTGATCCACCCAGGCACCCCTCCCTAGTTGGATTTAATACTCACCTCCCCCTCCTCCAATTTCCCCAGTTGTCCCTAAATGTCATTTACAGTTGGTTTACCTGAATCAGTCAAGGTCCACACATTGAACTGGTTATGTTTCCTAAGTCTCTCTTAATCTAGAACAGTCCCTCCCACTCCTTCCACCTCATTGACTTGGTGAAGAAATAGTCCACTGTTTTGTAACAATTAGTCTCATTTTATTAATTGCTAAACAAGAAGCCAACCACAGGGGCAAAATAATCTTGCCAACCTGATGAAACCCGGTATCTTCATTCCATAAATGATATTTTTGATCTGGTGTTTACTGACATTCAACCTCAAGAACAAGGAAAACAAAACCAAGACCAAAACCAAATCCTGACTTGGACTTGAGTGTGACTCGACATACAGTTGTCCCGTGGCTGAATGAATCTGTGTGATCGAGTTCCATGAGTTTGAGTCAGTGGCTGCTTTTCATGACTTGGTGCCTAGTTTCTGTGAATGCCTGCCAGGATTTCTTTCTACCTTCCCTGATTCTCAGGTCAGTTTTCAGACAGCCAATGATCTCTGCCTGCGGGTCGCCTTCCGTACGGTACGCCATCCCCTGCCAGCTCTATCTTCCTTCCCACTGTATGAAGTGGAAAGATGTTGACTGGATTTTCCTTTCACTTGGTTACATCTGGCTTTCTTCTTTACCCTTTGCTCATCTAGGACGCTAGCAATCCCTCCAGGAACCAGGAACCCTAAACCTTACTGTGTACATGTACTAGGGGTATGGGGAAAGGGTTCTTCCTTTATTCACAATGAAAGGAAATTGCCATTTTTTAAAAATTTTATTTTATTATGTTATGTTAATCACTATACATTACATCATTAGTTTTTGATGTAGTGTTCCATGACTCATTGTTTGTGCATAACACCCAGTGCTCCATGCAGAATGTGCCCTCTTTAATACCCATCACCAGGCTAACCCATCCTCCCCACCCCCTCCCCTCTAGAACCCTCCGTTTGTTTCTCAGAGTCCATAGTCTCTCATGGTTCGTCTCTCCCTCCGATTCCCCCCCTTCATTTTTCCCTTCCTTCTCCTAATGTCCTCTATGCTATTCCTTATGTTCCACAAATAAGTGAAACCATATGATAATTGACTTTTTCTGCTTGAATTATTTCACTTAGCATAATCTCCTCCAGTCCCATCCATGTTGATGTAAAAGTTGGGTATTCATCCCTTCTGATGGCTGATTAATAATCCATTGTATATATGGACCACATCTTCTTTGTCCATTCGTCTGTTGAAGGGCATCTCGGCTCTTTCCACAGTTTGGCTACTGCGGACATTGCTGCTATGAACATTGGGGTGCATATGGCCCTTCTTTTCACTACCTCTGTGTCTTTGGGGTAAATACCCAGGAGTGCAATTGCTGGGTCATAGGGTAGCTCTATTTTTAATTTTTTGAGGAACCTCCACACTGTTTTCCAAAGTGGCTGTACCAACTTGCATTCCCACCAACAGTGTAGGAGGGTTCCCCTTTCTCCACACCCTCCCCAACATTTGTTGTTTCTTGCCTTGTCCATTTTTGCCATTCTCACTGGTGTAAAGTGGTATCTCAATGTGGTTTTGATTTGAATTTCCCTGATGGCTAATGATGATGCACATTTTTTCACGTGTCTGTTAGCCATTTATATGTCCTCTTTGGAGAACTGTCTATTCAGGTCTTCTGCCCATTTTTTGACTTGATTATTTGTTTTTTGGGTGTTGAGTTTAAGAAGTTCTTTTAAAAATTATGACTCCAACAGGAAGTATTTAGAAATGGCACCCACTGGTTAACTAGTATGTGTTAGAGGTTATCCTTTCTTACACTTGTGAACCGAAATGCATCCATCAGGCCACATTCTTTTTTTAAATTTTATTTATTTATCTGTCAGAGAAAGAGAGAGAGAGCACAAGCAGGGGTAGCAGCACGTAGAGGAAAAGGGAGAGGCAGGCTCCCCGCTGAGTAAGGAGCCTGACGTGGGACTTGATCCCAGGACCCTGAGGTCATGACCTTACCCAATGAGCCACCCAGGTGTCCCTCAGACCATGTTCTAATTCCAGTTGAACCATATTAAACTTGGTGACCTGAGGCAACCCAGCCATCTTCCTTAGCTGAATATTTTCAATCTAAAAGGTCAAGAGGAGTGGACTAGACATCTAAGGTTCCATCCAGGAATTGAGCTTGATGACTTAATGGTGTTAATAGCTACCTCAGTGTTCTCATTTTGTCTGTTCTCTCCTCCCACAAATAACCTCTCCTGACAGGTACCTGCCTTTGTATGTGTTGGGAGCCTCTGTAATTGTTGGGCAGCCATGAGTCAGAAGGTTCCTGTTTTTGTTTTGTTTTTTATAAGATTTTGTTTATTCATTTGACAGAGAGAGACACAGTGAGAGAGGGAACACAAGCAGGGGGAGTGGGAGAGGGAGAAGCAGGCTTCCCGCCAAGCAGGGAGCCCGATGCGGGACTTGATCCCATGACCCTGGGATCATGACCTGAGCCGAAGGCAGACATTTAATGACTGAGCCACCCAGGTGCCCCAGAAGGTTCCTGTTTTTAAACTTTAAGTATGACTTTGCTAAACAGGTAATTTTATGAACTGTAGGTTTCTCTCATATTGGACAGACTCACCTTTCAAATAAAGACCAGTGAATCCAAACACATTGATGTTAAAAACAAATAATCAAGTCAAAAAATGGGCAGAAGATATGAAAAGACACTTCTCTGAAGAAGACATACAAATGGCTAACAGACACATGAAAAAATGTTCATCATCATTAGCCATCAGGTCAATTCAAATCAAAACCACATTGAGATACCACCTTACACCAGTTAGAATGGCCAAAATGGACAGGGAAAGAAACAACAAATGTTGGAGAGGTTGTGGAGAAAGGGGAACCCTCTTACACTGTTGGTGGGAATGCAAGTTGGTACAGCCACTTTGGAAAACAGTATGGAGGTTCCTCAAAAAATTAAAAATAGAGCTACCCTATGACCCAGCAATTGCACTCCTGGGTATTTACCCCAAAGACACAGAGGTAGTGGAAAGAAGGGCCATAAGCACCCCACTGTTCATAGCAGCAATGTCCTCAATAGCCAAACTCTGGAAAGAGCTGAGATGCCCTTCAACAGACGAATGGATAAAGATGTGGTCCATATCTACAATGGAATATTACTCAGCCATCAGAAAGGATGAATACCCAACTTTTACATCAACATGGATGGGACTGGAGGAGATTATGCTAAGTGAAATAAGTCAAGCAGAGAAAGACAGTTACCATATGGTTTCACTTATTTGTGGAACATAAGGAATAGCATAGAGGACATTAGGAGAAGGAAGGGAAAAATAAAGGGGGGGGGAAGCGGAGGGAGAGATGAACCACGAGAGACTATGGACTCTGAGAAACAAACAGGGTTTTAGAGGGGAGAGGGAGGGGAGATTGATTAGCCCGGTGATATGTATTAAGGAGGGCACGTACTGCATGGAGTACTGGGTGTTATATGAAAACAATGGATGGTGGATCACCACGTCAAAAACTAATGATGTATTGTATGGTGACTAACATAACATAATAACATTAAAAAAAAAGAAGTGATTTGTCTAGGGAGCCCCTGGGTGGCTCAGTCGGTTAAGCATCTGCCTTCGGCTCAGGTCATGATCTCAGGGTCCTGGGATCAAGCCCCAGAACGGGCTCCCTGCTCAGCAAGGAGTCTGCTTCTGCCCCTTCCCCTACTCATGCTCCTCTCAAATAAATGAATAAAAGCCTTAAAAAAAAATGTCTGTCATCGTAGGGGTGCCTAGATCTGGTTGGATTCAAAAAAATATGGAGTGAGAAATATGCTAGTACTAAATAGAATTGTTGAAAATGCACTGCACTCAGTGCCGGCACTAACAAAAAAAAATACATTATTGGCATCAACCCTGCGCCAGGCACACACAGGCTCCTTATCTCCGTAATCCCCACAGGGACCAAGGATGGAGCCAGCCCATTTGGGGAAAGAGCAAAGAAACTCATCCTTTCCCATTAACAGAGCAAGATTCCAATCAAGTCTTCTCCCTCCTCAAACTAATTCTCTTCCTCGTGTTGCAACTCGACTTTTAAATTCGGGTATTTGAGCAATATTATTGTTTATGCTCTGATCGTGTGCAATTCAAGAGCTGCCCTTATTTTTCTCTTGTGTCATCCCACAGAATGGATACCGCAGACAGATTTGGAAACCTTTACAGAATGATTCATGTTGGGGGAAAAAACTCAACCACAGGACATTTGGACCAGGTAGCCATAGAAACCGCAACCTGAGTTTGGGTCTTCTAAAAGTTCTTTTATGCAGTTGAACAGACCAAAAGTCCTGCTTCTTGGTTTCAAAACAGATTTGTTATTCACGTGTATGGTTATTTCCCCGTCTCTTCCATTTTTGCTGTCTGGTCGATGCAGCCGTGGCCCTTTGCAGCAGCTGGGAAATAAATATCAAGTGGGAACTGAGGCACATTAGAAGCGAGGAACAGCTGAGGAGCACAACAAAGCCCCAAGCTTTGCAGGGCCCGTGGGCCGGTCCAGGCATGTGGGTTTCGGTCTGATTGCCTTGCCAGCTTTGCGCTGAGGGAGCTTTAATGATTTAAAGGTTGGCATGGGAAGCGGTGTTTCTTGTCAGGAGAGAGAATATCCATCTCTATTTGTAACCTGCATAGTAATTAAGGCCAGACTTTTTGATGGAGCATCATCTCTGGGAGAATTTGAGGCTCGGGATTACATTATCTGCCCGTTTCCAGATTATTCTTAGATGCGTACATTATATGTTAGTAAAATGTTTAAAAATGATTGATGGTTCAAAGTGAGTTGTCATCCTTACCAATTTATATGTCACTTCGTGAATGTGAGTCCTTCTGGAAAGAGACTTGTCTAAAACCAAGGTGAGAGTTTCTAACAACAGTCATGATCCCCTTTTTTTTTTTTTTTTTTTTGCAAATGCTGGTTGTTTTGTTTTGTTTGTTTGTTTTGCTTTGTTTGGGGTCATTTCTTAAACTTCTAATGAGGAAAGACCCCTTTGGCATATCAATTACAGTTGGCCTACCACCCAAATTGTTGGCAAATAGCGATCATTTCTCTATCAGAGGTGTAGAAATGGTGTGCGTGTATCAGGTAGAAACTTCGCCATATACATTCAGTCAACAGCTAATGCTAGTAAACATTTGTGAAGTACCCGCTAGGTGTCGGGCATTGCGCTGGGCACAGTGGAAGGTCATAGAGATGTGATCTCAACCCCCCCGGGGCATAGAGCTATTTTCTCCAGTTCAGTGAACCCCAAATTTTTTGTGCAATTTTTATATACATGTAAAAATATAGGGTTTTTTTTTCTATCACTACTGTAGCAACAACAACAACAAAATGCCAAATAATTAAAGGTTGCTTTGGTTTTACATAGCTAGATGTCATGTGACGGAAAGTGCTCAATAAGTATTAGGAATTGTTGTCATCTGTCCAGTGACTGTCTGCATCTGCTTCTTCTCTGGGTTGCTAGGAACATTCTGAATCATATGACATTTTTACAGAACTCATATATCAAAAACCTTCTAGCCACATCCCAGCCAAACTTGCTCTTTTCCAGAATTTTCTACATTAGCACATGGTGTCACGAGCCACATAAGCCAGTCCTTCACACCACCGTGCTCCTACCTACCACAGGGCCTTTGCATCTGCAAGTCCTTGTCCTAGAATGTCCTTCCCACTTCTCCTGTTCAAACATCAGAGCAACTTTCTGCTGAGGTCGCCTGTCTGACCTCGCTGAGCAGCTCCAATTCTATGCACCACTTGTCTGTAACATTTAACCCAGGTGCCACTTTATATTTCATTGGGTGGTTATTTGATTAATATCTGTCTCTCCCACCAGGATATAAGCTCCCTGAGAACAAGGGCTAGTATTAATTTGTGTTAGTCATGGATCCCCACTATCTAGTCCAGTGCCTGAATTACATAATAGATGCTTAATAAACATCTGTTGAAGGAATGAAGGCTGTAGTTTATGTGTTATTTGAATTGGTTCATGCATGATTTATTACTTAACTATAAATGCGGTACATGGTATTCGTAATAAATACAAATAATACAGAAATATATAAAGAAGTGAAACTGTTTCTAAACCCTGTAACCCCATCTCCCAGAGGTGTCCACTATTGATACACGCTTGATGCAAGCTTGATGAATCCTTCTAGACTTTTTTTTCTGTGTTTATCAATCATACACCCAAACATAGGCACATATATGGTTCTTATAGGAAAATAGAATCATCTGCTCCATAGGCTTCTGTTTTGTTGAACACTAGACTGGAGCTACCTTTCTGGGTCAGTATATAATTGATCTCTCTCATTAAGATGATTATGAATTACTTCAGAAAGTTCTAAAAATAATGCAATGAGCACTCATGCACCCACCACCCAGCTTATTAAATAAAGATTATGAAGACATTGATCACATTCCCCTCCTTCCCTACTACAAGATGAGGCAATCACCATCTTGAGTTTGGTGTTTCTCATTCCCATGTGTTTCTCTGTTCTTTGACTACCTCGGTCTATATCTGTAACCACTGGAGAGGCTTTGCATATTTCCAGATTTTGTATAAAAGGAGTAATTCTGTGTGCATGTTCTTGCAATTTTATGTTTGTGAGATTCATTCAGATTGAGATGTATCGTTTAAGTTCATTCATTTCCCTCGATGTAGTATATTCTACTGCAAGAATATGGTAGAGTTAATTATCCATTCTTTTACTGATATACATTTAGGTAGTTCCCCACTTTTTGTGGGGTTTTTTGCTATTTCAAGCAATGCAGCTATAAGACATTCTTGAATTTGCCTTCTTTTGCGCATATGTGAGAGAGTTTCTCCAGAGATTATACCTGGAAGGGGACATGCTGAAGTGGAGGTTATGTATTTCTTCAACCTTACTAGATAGTGTCAATATACTTCTCTAAAGTTCTCTCATTGTTTATTACAACTTTGTTACACAGTATTTCATTAAAATAATGTACACTTATTTATTTACCTCTTCCCTACTACATTTGCTGAGTATTATTTGGGGAGGGGAGCGGTTAAAACAAATATTAAATATAAAATCTTTCACGTTGAGATGGTTACTCTGATTGAGTATTTGAGAACTCTATAACCTTGGGTATTTTAGCTCATTTGATCTGTGGAGAGAGTCAAGTCAGTTACTACCATTGCTACTTTTTATTTTCAGTGGAGATGATGAGACCAAACCTGAGGGATTCGGAATCTCTGGTCCTGGTAGGGCGAGCGGCAGAGACAGGTGGAGCCGCCCGGTCTCTGGCACATGACTCCTCCACTCAGCTTCTCTATCTCCTTACCCAGTTTCTGAGTTGGTTCAGCCATGAACCAGTATTAACTGGTCAGAGCACGGGAAATGATGTCACAGCCACAGACCACAACAAAGAACAAGGAGGAAACACGCCTTCTTTACTGCACCTGTGAAAATGCAGGGTGTCAGCTCACAGCCTGCTGCAGGGCTGCGTTGTCCTGGAAAAGGGGGGAAACAGATGGCAATTTAATAGGAACCTGATAGCATTGTTCTGGGTTGGACAAGGGGGTAGCCTCTGGGGAACTAGGAAAGAGGCTCTCAGCTATGGGGCGTAACAGCTTGGAGAAGGGGCTTGCCGTGGCCACTTCCTCCCTCCTCCTCTGCCCTGGGGGGGTCAGAGGGGGTGGGAGTGCATAGACCTCTGTTGTTTGCCTGCTGTGTATGTGGTGTGTGTGCACATATGTGCGCACGCATGTCCATCTGTGTATGTACTTGTGTGTGTGCGCGCATGCGCATCTCTGTGTGCACGTGCTTGTGTGTGCATGTGTGTGTATGCATGTGTGTGCATGCCCATCTGTGTGTGTGCATCTCTGTGTGTGTACATGCGTGTGTGTGTGTGTGTGTGTGTGTGTGTGTGTGTTGGGAGAAGGGCCAGGATGGCGAAAGCCAACTACAGGAATGGCACTGGGGCAGGAATGTCTATGATGGGGAAACACGTGTAACCAGTAATGTTCATTCCTCCCGCCTTCCTTTTCCCTTGTTTTGTGCTGGCTGTGTGGTGTGAACTTGAATGGCCCTTATCTGAATAGACACAGGTGATGAATGCTGCTGTGCATGGCTCCTCTTAGGAGTGGTGGGGAAGCGTAGTTTAAAAACCAGAAATCTGGGGCGCCTGGGTGGCTCAGTTGGTTAAGCGACTGCCTTCGGCTCAGGTCATGATCCTGGAGTCCTGGGATCGAGTCCCACATCGGGCTCCCTGCTTGGCGGGGAGTCTGCTTCTCCCTCTGACCCTCCTCCCTCTCATGCTCCCTGTCTCTCATTCTCTCTCTCTCAAATAAATAAATAAAATCTTTAAAAAAAAAAAAAAAAAAACAGAAATCTGGGCTCTGCCACTAACCAGCTGAACAGTCCCTTAAGCTCCCTGGGATTCTTATTCCTTCAGAGACGCCAAATTCCTTCTTCACTTCAGATCTATCCAGTGCCTTCTCCTCTGCAGGAACAGGGCTGTGGGTTGCCATCAGGGGTTAAAGGATGAGCATGGCACAGCCCTTGGCCCTTCATCAGCACCTGTTTCCATTTACTGCCACGGGCTCTGCAATGCTGGCCTCTGGTTAGCAGCTGAGTATCACACAAGGAATCAGAGTTAAGGTTGTTTGGGGATCAAGGGAAACAGAGGTTTGAATGGCTCTGAGGTCTGCATGGTACTTCTTCGGAATTTGCTTAGTCCAGAAGGGAGCATGATTCTGAAACTTGGAGTTACAGTGTTTTTCTAGCTGGTGCCACTCCCTGAAATCCTGCAACCTCAGACACCCACACAGGGTTCAGACAACACACTCGCTCTCCACTTCTCCCTGGATGCCACGGACATGCTACTCGTTCCTGACACTGGGCACCCCGGAGTCCCATCTTCTTACCTTTCCTCTCCTCATCACGTGTTCTCCACTGGGTCACCACTTGCCTCCCCATGTTACCCAAAGACCAATGGTCCCCAACCCATCTTCTCTGGTCTGCTGCCCTGCAGGCTGTCTGGCCACTCACATCTCCACTCTGATGTCCCACAGGCATGTACACCCACCATGTCCCATCTGCACTCCCCATTCTCCCTCCCAACTGCTCTCTTTCTCTGGGGTCCCTTATCTGGGGATGAGTAGCCTCACCTCGGCACCCTGGGAGGCCTCCTGGACCCGTCCCTGCCACTTTCTGCCCATAGCCAACCAACATGCCGTTCATTGACTTTGACTTTCTATCTATCGCTCCTGTCCATGTTTTCCTCAAAGCACTGCCTCCTTTTTCAAGTCAACTTCTCCGGGGTTCTGTTCCCATCAGAAAAACCCCAAACCCTTTGGGGTGACCCGCGAGGTCTGGCTGCCTTTCTAGCCTCTTGCCACCTTCCCCCCTCTCTGTCCCCATCCTCCAGCCGTCTTGAACTGCTTGCCCTTTGGCCAGCGGGTCACTGTTGGTCACGATCCCTACACTCTTCTCCAGGAATAGCCTGTCCCCATCAGCTTCCTCTCCTTGGAACCCCTCCCCCTCCCCCAACCGAGTCTCCTCAGCTGCCTGGCTCCTTCCTTCCAGAAGCATCTCCTCCTCTCCCTGGAGGCTGATGCCATTAGGTTAGGTGCTCCTCCAAAGTGCGACCCGGTGATGCTCTCTTCTCTGCTCCTGGCACAGTGCCTGGCTCTCAATATGTGGGATAAATAAACACATTTTCTAAGTTAAAGAGAGAAAGAAACTTTCTCAAAGCTTTCTCGGAGTGGCAGTGGGGTGTCAGAGTTTTAATGCATCCCATATATTTATGCGGCTTACAGCAGCTACAAATCCCGGTGGCTGTCCCTGGGCTCCAACAAGTCCTCATAACTAGCTGATTTCTTACCTTTCCTGGCACTACCTGTCACCAGTTCCTCCACTTTGCCAGGAGGAGTTGACCACCTGGCTGCCGTCCAGGGGCTGGTGACTGACAGATACCCGGGCTTCTTTGCCAAGTTTAAGAAAAGTAAGGCAGAGAGCCGAGTGTCAGCTGTCCAGGTACTGGGAGTCAAAGCTGATGATTTCCCCTCGTATATTCATCTGTGCCTTCCGCAGAGGCAGCCTGCAAAAAGAAAGAGCACAGTGGAATAGAGCCGAACAGAGAATCTGGCCATTACGGTGGGTGGCGGGCAGTGAGGAGGAGGGAGGCAGTTACTCTGAGGGTCAGTATTTCAGGTTGTTCCCAGAAAAATAATTGCAAAGGCAACCAGTCAGAAAGGAGACTCATGGTACCCCCTCCCACTCCCACACCTGTATTTCTTGGCACTTTGGCTGCCTTCAGATTAATGAAATCTTTCCAGTCCTGACAGAAATGACCACCTCAAGAGGGAAAAAGTATGTTTTCACACTGGATAAAAGATTAAAACAACACGAAGAAGCAAACCCGTTCCTATATATGGGCTTCAATACTTGCCTTGTGCAAAATGTTGTGAGTTAATATCTTTGTCTCATGGGTATGTTTTTCCTCCTTGAATCTTTAGAGTTATTTCCAGAATTGCAAAGGATATTTCAAAAACCATGTCTGAAGTCTAAAGTGCCGAGTGCAGTCAGTTCCCTGAGTGGAAGGACAGAGAAAAGGGGAGGGTGTCCTACTGAGAGATGAGAAATTTATTGCCTGCAAATGCTACTGTGTAATGTGAATTAAGAGTTGTTATTTTTGGGGCGCCTGGGTGGCTCAGTTGGTTAAGCGACTGCCTTCGGCTCAGGTCATGATCCTGGAGTCCCTGGATCGAGTCCCGCATCGGGCTCCCTGCTCGGCAGGGAGTCTGCTTCTCCCTCTGACCCTCCTCCCTCTCATGCTCTCTGTCCCTCATTCTCTCTGTCTCAAATAAATAAATAAAATCTTTAAAAAAAAAAAAAGAGTTGTTATTTTTTTTTTAAAGATTGAGCACTATAATGCCTTAAAAAAAACCAAACTAATGATTTTTGGAAAGTGGAAGGCAAATGAATTTAATTACTATGATAATTAAAAAACAATTCATTTGTTATCAACTATATTTATATATTTTTCCAATGCAAAAAGTATAGGATTTATGAACCTCGAATGATTGGAAGTGTAGGTTTGATTTAGAAAAGGAATCTGAATAGAAATGATTCCTTTTCATAGATAACAATATTTGACTTCAAATTTGGTTATTAAACTTTTAAGGGAATCTGCCTACATAAAGCAGAAGTTAAGGTAAGTTATATTTAAAATCACAAAAGTGCTTTCTAAATTATAAAAGATTGTCACAACATGTTCCATTTATAAGCGTTCATAAGTAGCTTATTTTAAGAATTCTGTTTAGAAAAATGTGCTTGTCCACACCTTTTCAGGAGCACAGCTCTCCGAATAGCAAATGATTTTCAAAAGGATACTCAGAACACATTAGGGTGGGTGTTATGTTTAGAGCTTGAATATTCTTATTGAAGATTATTCATTTTAAGATTCAACAGCACGCCGAGTCTCTAGGATAAATACATGTCCTCAACGAGAATTTGCTTTGGTGTCCTTTCCCTATCCTAAGGAAGAAAATCCAGACTTCCAGGTCCTTGAGAGGCACCTCATCTTTACTTCTCTGGGGCACCTCTCAGTTCCTGGGTGCAAATCTTCCCTCAGCCACTTTTTCGCTGTGAGACCTTAGGCAAGTTACTTAGCTTTTCTGTTACTTAGCCCTAGGTCATTCATCAGTCATCTGGGGATAAATAGTCTTTTCTTCATAGGTTTGTTGCAGGATTAAATTTATGTAAAGTTTTAGAACTTTAGAGCTGCCTAGTAGATCCTTAATAGATCTAAGAAATCATACTGTCCCTATTGGGAAGCTCTCACTCTTCCTATAGAATCAGCATGAATAAAGGGGGACTTTTTTTCTGCAACATCTTTTTAAAATTTTTTTGCAACATTTCAGTACATACACTCAGTCTTTGCATCAGAGCAAATCATTTTCAGTGAACACTCAGTATTATTTAGATACGGTATCGTCTCTCCAATGCCCTAGCATCAGTTGTCCGGTAACAAAATAAAAAGACAAAGGGGGAAAAAATCCTGGCAAGGGGACAAGTTTCGAGAATTGTTTGAAAGCAGTCATTGTATTCAGGTGGCCTGGCAGGCTACTGTAAACAGGGTGAGATGTAAGGAGGAAATCAGAACCCATTGTGGGCCCATAAAATGGATGTCTTTTCAACTAAACAGATTGCTATCAGCCTAACAGAGCCGACTCATGTTCCTCTTTGCCTGGTCATTTCCTTTACTGAGTATCCGTAAGAACCACCCACTTGGGTGTTTCTCAGGATTATAGGTTTTTAGGTCAAAAAAGAAACCCGGGGGAGTGCCTGGACAAGCCCAAGGCGCAGTTACATTGTGCACGAGCTGGATGACATTGACCCCAAGGCTGTTGTGCCCCAGTTTGTGTGGATGGTCAGGCTGTGTGGCTGCCGGCAGCTAGGGGCCCAGGTTAGGAGCTTTGCTCTGAAGTGGCTGCAGGTTTCCTGGTGGGCTGAAGACTCCATGGGAGAACCGCCCGCTTCTTCCTTCACTGCAGAAGCTTGACCGGTGGACCCTCCACGCCTGCTTCCTTTGTCCTCCTCGGGCAGTCCGGAATGGACGGGACACCAGAGCCTCTGGCCATGACCGTCCACCTGCTCGCCAACTCTGGGCATGGCTCGCTTCTGCAGCAAACTCTGGATCAGCTCCTGGACTGCATTTGCCCAGACGTGCGTCCCTTTCTGGTGTCAGAGCGGGTCAGTCCAGTGAAATACTATGACAAGTGCCACTGCAAGCGCTCACGGTTCCCGGGGATGTCTGTGTTGCTCTTCCTGCACGAGAGCCTGGGAGAGGAGCGGCTCTTTCGGGTTCTTGACTCCCTCCAGCGCTGGCCATGGCACTGCTACCCCGCCCCGAGCGCTCAGGGGGGGCCGTGTCCCTACGTCCTTGCCAACCAGGAGTTCTACAGTGTGGACAGCCAGATGCCCGTCTGGGGTGTGAGGCAGGTGCACTGTGGCTCCGAGGTCCTGAGGGTGACACTCTACTGCAGTTTTGATAACTACGAGGATGCCATCAGACTCTATGAGTTGATCCTGCAGAAGGAAGCCACCGTGCAGAAAAGCAACTTCTGTGTCTTCGTGCTCCATGCCACTGAGAGCTTCGCTCTGCAGCTCTCCCTGGTGCAGCTGCCCCTTGGAATGTCAGTGGACCCCAAAGAATCTTCTGTGCTGCAGTTCAAGGTTCAAGAGATAGGCCAGTTAGTACCTCTCCTACCCCATCCGTGCGTCCCCATCAGCCGCACCAGGTGGCAGACACAGGACTACGATGGCAATAAGATCCTGCTTCAGGTATTCCGGTTTTGCCTCTGATCTTTGTAGACACACATGGAACTGTGTGATTTTACCTCTGCGATGGGCCTTCGTGACGATTTAATGCAGTGGTTCTCATCCTTGCTTGCACATCAGAATCCCTGGGGAGCTTGCAAAAATTCCCATGCCACGCTTGCACCCCGGGCCAGTTAGGCCAGCATCTCCAGGGGTGCCTTGGATGACTCAAATAAGTAGTGTCAGGGTCGAGAGTCACTGACCTAATAAAATCCCCTCATCTGACAGATAATGGAGTTCATGCTCCATGAGCTTGTAGCTTATGCAAGTGGTTTGAGGTAGAATCCGACGACACCCCATTTCTCAGATTGTCCTTTAAAACTGTATGCAAATACTTTGCCCACACTTTGGGGTTTGGGAATAGTTAAGCTCTTTCCATCTGACCTAAGGAAGCTGAAGTTGTAATTATGGTTGGGATTGTTAATTTTGTAGTCCTGTTGACTTCATTTTTTTTTTTTTTCCTGTTGACTTAATGTGTAAGCAGCTTGGATCACTGTCAATTTTTCCCCAAATCAAGTTAGATGGTTAGAATGCCTTTAAAAAAGAAAACCTGGATATGAAAGCCTTCTTTTGTAAGCATCCCATTTAAGCCACGCTCAATCATGATCACTACCGTAATGTGTCGTCTCCCGTGGAGTGTTCTGTGGCTGTTGAGCCTTGTACCCAGTAGCTGCCTGGCTTAGCCTTGATTCCTTCATTAGCACAATGGAGGTGATATTAACATCTTCCTAAAGTGTGGGTTGTTATCCACACGAGATGATGTCATGCTTCAAGTGCTTAAGACAGTGCCCAGAATGCAATTTTAGCTATTATTATCTGTTATGGCCTAGACTAAGTGTTATTACATTGATTACTTTATTTAATTCTTACAACAACCTAGGAAGTTTCTGTGGCTTTTACTTAACTCAGCAATTACCAAGGCATCTAAAGTTTCTCCTTCAGCCTTGGTTAATCTCCCACATTTAAAATCAACCTCACTGTCAAACAAACATTGAGTATGTGTGTGCAGCAGGGGGCACATTTTTAACTGTTCCTATTTTTAAGATCAACCCGACCAACTTGGATCAGATGCTCTTCTCTAAACCAATTGCTGCATCCAAGGGAATGGGATTCGTGTGGGTTGGTGTAGTTCTGAGGCAGAGGCTCTGCTCTCCACACTTGGATTGTCTGTGGAGTCAGACCCTCCTGGGACTCCCAGGGGAGAGTAAGGACCCCCAGTGAAGATCAGTAGGGAAACAAATGCGGGGTGGCCCAGATGACGGATGTTGACCAAAAGAAAGAAAATAATACCTATTCAAGGGAAAACCATAACCACCAATTAACCTCTCCACAAATAACCTTTCCTCAGGGCTGGAACGGACACACGTGTGGGCGTGCTAGACATGGTGAGGGCGCACGATGGACAAAGCTTCCTGAGGAGCGATACCTGGGCCTGCTGAGGCTGGACAGCCCAGAAGGAAGTAGCCAGATGGAGAAGGGAGGAAGGTGTTCCAAAGAGGAGAGACAGTGGGTGACCTTGTGTGGTGTGACATTCTCTTAGCGGGGCATGTTCAGAAAACTGCCTGAGGTTCCATGTGGCTGGGGTGGAAAGAGGGGGTCAGGGGAAGAAGAGGAGCAGGTGGGTGGAGACCACATCATCAGGAATATGGTCAGTCACTGGAAGGTAAGCACCATGAGGGCAGGCAGCTCTTTCCCCACTTTTGTATTCCCGGTCCCTAGAACAGTATCTGGCGCACGGGAGTAAATACATTCTTGTGTGAATGAACCAGACCCTTGCTAAGAGCTTCTGTTTTATCCTTACTGAAATCAGTGGTCACTGATGGGACCTGTGAGTGGTACTGACATGTATAATTTGTTATGAGGCTCAAAAAAGAGAATATAAATGAGGTGCTCTGTAAAGTAGAAGCTGTAGGAGATCACGCAGAAGCAATGTGATTATTGTCTACGTAAGAAGCCACTGGCTGTCTCGCCAGATGCACACAGCGAACAGTTCCTTCCCCACATGACCTCCTGTCCATGCAGACAGTCTGATGCTTCTCAGAGTCTCAGAGTTTTGAGTAAGAAAACCCATAATGGAAGTGTGAGGTTAAATATGAACTATAGTTCGGGGGTAGACTTAACAGATTTGGAAATGAATTAGATGTAGGGGTCAAAAAGACGGAGGTGATGATAAGTCTGGACACATTGGGTTTGAGATGCTTGCAGGTCATTTGGGTGAAGATACTCCGAATCAGGTGGCCTCTGAGAGCTAGAGCTTGGACTAGGGACATAGGCTGGGGTGATGGTTGAAGCCCTGGGAAGAAGTGTTGTTATCAAGGAAGAGAGCATAGAAAGAGAAGAGATGAAGGCAGAACCTACAAAATGTCCACACTCCAGGAGTGGGGAAAGAGAAGAATGAGTGCAGCAATGGGAGAAGGAGCAGCCAGAAAACAGGTGAAGATCATGATGTCATGACCAGTAATGCACTTGGTGGCATGCCATAGTCCCTAAGATGCGATTTCTCAGGTACGCTAGAACACGCCCCTAAGGCTCTTTCAACCTGCTCTCCTCACCAGGCCATTGGTCTCTGGTGGTGTTGCCAATAACTCCCAGGAGATTGGCTAATGCTGCAGGCCAGCTCGCCTTCACTGGTAACCACGGCCACCACCCTGCACTTATGGGCATGTCCTTGCCAACGTCTCCACAACGCTACCGAAACCAGGCTGTAATTTTCAGCAAGATCTTTCTGAAAATTTGAGGATAAAGGGGAAAACAAGAAAACGTTCTTTACAGGGAGGATAACTTATAAGACTTCTGGGTCTGGGTGTCACCATTCAGAGCTCCTTGGCCGGGACGTGACCTTGAGATCCTTCCCCAGGTCTCCTCCTTGTGTTCTCCACACCCGTCACCAGGAGGTGCTCCAGGCCAAGGATACAGCAAGAACGGGGAGGTTCTCTCTTAGCCCCTTGAGGGTCCACCTTCCAGGTCTTTCTTGACAAGGGTTGACTGCTTCCCAAGATGAATGAAATGGGAAAGTTCACACGCATCTCCGCCTCCTGTCCCACAGTGGTGGTGTCTTGTTCATAGACCTGGACGAGGGGCTCAGTTGCACTGATATATGAACCCAACATCAGTACAACCCAGGATACTGAGTCTCAACAACAGACTCTGGTCATCAGCCATCCTTTCTGGCAGCTCTTCCCAGTTTATTCTGCTGAATGCGCTGGAACTCATGCCTGCATACCCTTCCTCCAGTCTGCGGGCTCACCTCTGAATCCTTTACAATTAGTACTTGAGTTAGAATCCACACAGCTCTCCAAGAACCAGCTTTTGATTTCATTGATTTGATTTCATTGATTTTCTCTACTGATTTCCTATTTTCAATTTCCTTGATTTCTGCTCTAATTCTGATTATCTTTTCTTCTGCTTACTTCAGATTTTTTAAAAAGATTTTATTTATTTATTTGAGAGAGAGAGACTGCGCATGTGAGTGTGGGGAGGAGCAGAGAGAGGGACAAGCAGACTCTGAGCTGAGTGGAGAGCCTGACGCGGGGCTCGATCTCATGACCCTCATATCATGACCTGAGCCTAAATCAAGAGTCCGATGCTCAACTGACTAAGCCACCCAGGTGCCCCACTCTTGTCTTTTTTTTTTTTTTTTTCTGATGTCTTTTAGGATTTGTTCTTTATCTTCGATTTTTGTAGTTTGGAAAACGATGTGTCTAGGTGAAGCTTTTGCAGAATTTTTGTGCTTGGTGTTCTCTGAGCTTCCTGGATTTGTGGTTTGGTTTCTGACATTAATTTGGGGAACATTTTCAGTCATTGTTATTTCAAATATTTCTTCTGTTCTTTTCTCTCTTTC
The DNA here is from genome assembly GCF_011800145.1 of Mirounga leonina. Classification (NCBI taxonomy): domain Eukaryota; kingdom Metazoa; phylum Chordata; class Mammalia; order Carnivora; family Phocidae; genus Mirounga; species Mirounga leonina. The sequence goes on from NW_023270377.1 coordinate 13,530,006, forward strand.
TTGCCTTCTGGTCTGCCTACTCTGCATCTGTTACACTTTTGGTAGCTGTCTCACAGTCCTTGGATATTCTGTTCTAGTTTTTTGTCTTTGTTCTCTTCAATTTTTAATTTTGAAATTTTCTTCTGAGGTGCTCTCAAGCTCAGGATTCTTTCCTCAGCTATGTCCAGTCTACTAGTAAGCCCATCAAAGGCATTCTTGATTTCTATTACAGCGTGTGTGTGGTTTTTTTTAAATCTCTAGTGTTTCTTTCTGTTCTTTCTTAGTGTTTCTATCTCTGTTAATATTGCCCATCTGTTCTTGCATGCTGTTTACTTTATCCATTAGAGCTCTTAGTACATTAATCATAGCTATTTCAAATTCCTGGCATGATAATTCCAACAACTCGGCCATGCCTGGTTCTGATGCTTACTCTGTCTCTTCAAATTGTGTTTTTTTACCTTTTAGTATGCCTTGTATTTTGTTTTGTTTTTGTTTTTGTTAGCTAGACATGATGTAGCATGTTAAAGGAACTGCTGAGGGGCGCCTGGGTGGCTCAGTTGTTTGGGCGGCTGCCTTCGGCTCAGGTCATGATCCTGGAGTCCCGGGATCGAGTCCCGCATTGGGCTCCCTGCTCGGCGGGGAGTCTGCCTCTCCCTCTGACTCTCCCCCTCTCATGCTCTCTATCACTATCTCTCTCAATAAATAAATAAATAAATCTTTAAAAAAAAAAAAGGAACTGCTGAAAATAGGCCTTTTGTAATGTGGTGGTGAGGAGTTGGGGAAGGGGAAGCATTATATGATTAGATTGCACACAGTCTTTTAGTGAGTTTATGCCTAGGACTGTGAATTCACAAGTATTTTTAATTTTTTTCTCCCTCCTTTGGCAGGAGAGGATGGCTAGAATGGGCTGGAATTGAATATTTCCCTTCCCCCAGGTCAGTCAGGCTCAGGTGAGCTTCTGCTTAACTAGTTTTCTCTGAGAGCAGGCCTTTTAATAACACAGTTTTCTAGCATGTTTAAAAGTGGTGCTTTTTCTCCTTCCCTTCCAGAAGCACAAAGAGATTTATCTGCGATATTTATTGTGAGCATCTGGTCAAGCTCCTGGAGGGAAATCTCACAAGCTTGCGGGGCCCCTCTATGACTGGGTCCCCCTGGAGTTTTTAACCCTCAGAGTTGTCTGCACTGAACCTTCCACCATTCCTCACAGTTGAGGTTTTCCTCACCTGGCACTGGTTCTTGCTGTGGCTTCCACTTATGAGTCTCCTCTCCGAGAAGCTGTGATTCCCTGTATTTGTCTGTTGTCTCTCTAGTCTTGGAGGCTGCTATTTGCCCTGCGTGCTCCCCTCTCGTACAGATTCTGGGAGAATTTTTGCTCTAAGGCCACCAGCATCAGTAGATGTTGACCGCCCCTCCCTCGAAAGTCTCTCCTTTGTGGGCTTCCATAACCCAGCTCTTTAACTAAGCAGTTTGTCTTCCCTGGCTGTCCCTTTGCTGTTTTTTCCCAAGGACTCACCTCTTTATTCTTGTCCCTGAATCAGGTTTGCTCACCCATGGTGGCATTGACGTCTTGGCCTAGATGATTCTTTGTCGTGGAGGACTGTCCTGTGCATTGCTGATGTTGGCTGTATTGTGGGCTCTAGATGCCGGTAGCAACGACCCCTGTACCCCAGTTGTGACAACCAAAATGCCTCCAGACCTTGTCAAGTGCCTCTGGGGGGTGAAGTTTCCCCCAGTTGAGAACTGCTGTCCTTGACTAAAAGTTTCCCTAAGATTAAGAAATATAGATCATCCTGTGGATTTAATATCATCTTTGTTCTCCTTACTTGTATCTCTAGCTCTTGAGCTTTAGCTTATTTATTTATTTACTTATTTAGCTTATTTCCAGCTTCCTGTAAGACGATTTGAACATAATGCCTCATCCTCATCTTACATTCAGTCCAAGCAAAACCTAAGTCACCATCTCCCCCATCTTCTCCAGCTCTGGTCACTCTCTCTCCATTTGCTCTGGTTTTTGTCACTATTAAAGCCTCTTTTTCCAGAAGCTGCACATTCAATCACACCCAACTGTTGTAGTTTTCCTCTGGGGTCATTCCTCTTCTCCCTTCTTTCAGCCTGCATAGTTTTAAGTATGCATTATTATTATTATGACATTCTAGCTCTTCACTCTAGCTCCAGGCATCCTATTTTATCCAGCACATCACAGATGAATATATTTTTAAATGACTGCTACATTTATGGCTATCCCAACTTTCTTTCCAGAACTCTAGGCTCATTCCTGCACCCAGGTATTTTGTTTATTGTCATAAAATACACATAACATAAAATTTGTCACTTGAACCATTTTTAAGTGTTGGGTTCAGTGCCATTAAGTCCATTTACAATGTTGCACAACCATCACCGTAGTCTGTTTCCAGAACTTCTTCATCACACCAACTAAAAGCTTTGTACCTATTACAACATAATCCACTATTCTCTCCTCTCCCCAGTCCCTGGTAACCTCTATTCTTCTTTCTGTCCCTGTAAATTTTCCTATCCTAGGCACCTCCCATGTGTGAAATCATATAATATTTGCCCTTACGTCTGGCTTAGTTCACTCAGTATAATGTTTTCAAGATTCATCCATGTAGCATGTGTCAGAATTTCATTCCTGTTTAGGTTGAAAATGTTGCATTTTATGGATATCTGCATCTATGTATTGCCTAAGCTGTTCCTTGTCCAGAGATGTCTTTCTCTTCCTCTTTACTTTTCCATCCTTCAAGGCTCTGCTCAAATAGCAATTTCTCTATGAAATCTGCCATGAAGCTCAAGTGCACATTCACTCCCATTTGGTGTATGTTTTACATGGAAATTTTGTAACACACGACTGATTACACATTTTCTTGTTGTTGCACCATATAATTTTGGAGTTTATGACTCTCTACCTCTTTTCAGTATTTTGTTGTAAATGGTCTATTTCCAGTAGACTAGTAGGTAGACAGCTGTTTCTGAAGCATGGATTGATTGACTGCTTGTTTTCAGGAAATAAGTCTGTCTCTTCCGAAAAGGTATATATTCCAGAAGCTAGTGTGGTGTAAGCAAGCGTGTGGTTCTTTTCATTTTATCAACAGACATTTACTAAATTCGTCCTTATGTTCTTCATTAGCCTTTGAAAAATGAAAGAACATAGTCTCTCATGAAGAAAGTAATTAATTTTCTTCTGTAGCATTTCTTGAGGGTCCTTTCTCATTTCCGAATCTCTCAGCTGTGCACACTTGGACTCTATTCCTCCCTCTTTGTTCCTTTCTTTGTTTCTTTTCCATTATCCATCCCCACCCTAATGTACCCCACATAGCCACACACACACACACACACACACATACACACACACACACACTCCAATCCCTGCTCTTCTTCTCACTCAATACTTGGGTTTATGCTGCCCTGAAAAAAAAAATACTTGGAGGCATTGCTTAGAAGGTTTTCACTCTTACAGAAAAGCAGGTTAACATCAGTGGCTTTGGTTAATCAGTTGAAGTACCATTAATTTACAGATCAGTTAATTGGAAGGGACTGGTTTCAACTCTTAGGTAAGCAAGTTTGGCATTGTTTTTGGGTTTCTTATTATCTGTATAATTTGTTTCCATTTAATTTTTTTCTCAGTGCAGGAAAAATTCTCTTTTGCTATCTCTTGCAATCACTTCTGGTAAGAGACAATATTATTTTCCCTTCATGATGTGACTCTGTTCTTAAACAGCTTCATCATTTTTCAGTGATGTATATTCTCTTGTTTCTCAGTGTTTAGTCATATGAGTGACAAATGATCTTTCTATTCATCAAGATAACTGCTAACATTCCCTGAAACTTGAAAAAGCTAGCTCTCAATTTGTAACATTTTACAAATATTTCTTGGAAAGATGAGCTCTAAATGATCAGAATTCCTACAAAATGCATTTCATTCTATTTTTGGCAAGAAGCCTTCTTCTCCCTCAAGGGATTTCTCTCAATCACTCAGCATTATGTTTCTCCTAGAAATTTTTCACTCTAACTGCACACATCTGCATTTCTACATTAATTGTGTTGAACTCATTTGTGCTATGTGATCTAAAGATCTTAGACCTCTCTTTAAGAAAGACAAGTTGACATTTCATTCTCTTAAAAAGTTTGCAGAAATGGCCAACCATATAATGAAAGCCTTTTTAAATTTTTTCGATAAGACTTTATATCTACTTAATGTCAAATAATTAGGGACCCAATACAGAGATTCTGCATTTCCATACATTTCTACATGTAAAAATTTATATTTCTTTTTTTAAAGATTTTATTTATTTATTTATTTATTTATTTATTTATTTATTTATTTATTTTATTTATTTGACAGAGAGAGAGAGAGAGATAGTGAGAGCAAGAACACGAGCAGGGGTAATGGGAGAGGGAGAAGCAGGCTTCCTGCCGAGCAGGACCCTGGATCATGACCTGAGCCGAAGGCAGAGGCTTAATGGCTGAGCCACCCAGGCGCCCCAAAACTTATATTTTCTTAGGTGCTAAGCTTTACTTATGTATCCGAAAGACATCTAGTGATTACTTAGCACATGCTAGGCACTATGTTAGGTATTGGAGATATAACAATGAAGAAGGTGAATATAATCCTTCTCCCAGATGGCAAGTTTAGAGGAAGATACAGATGAGTAAGTGTGCAGGTGCATAACAGTGTGGTAACTACTATGATATGGTGGTAGAGGCTGCTAGAAGAGCTAGTAACAATACTAATTACAATGACAAATACCAACTCATATTTAGCACTACTATGTCTCGGACACTGTTATCATGTAATCCTTTCAACGGCTCTATGATGGTACTTACGATCATCTCCTTTTATAGATGAAGAAACTGAGGCATAGGAAGATTAGGTAATTTGTCTAAAGTGCAACAACTAATAAGTGGCAGAGCCAATATTTAGGGGACCTACCCCAGATTCAGTGATATCAAGAAAGCTTCCAAGAGGAAATGATGTAGAAGCTGGAGTTGGCCATGGGTTTTTAGGAAAAAGGGTTAGAAGAGACATATCCCAGATGGAGGAAATAATATCCACAAACACGGGCACCGGGAAAGAGCAAATAATATCCAAGAAGTTCAATTTTGGCAAGCAGAGGCTGAAGGGGAGGAAGTGGTGAATGACCAGGCTGGAGGAAGAAGGGGCAGACTGTGCGGGGGTGTGATAAGACATATTGAAGGACTTAGATTTTTACCTCAAGAAGAGTAGGGTGCCATCAGAAGCAGGAGGGTGACATGATGAAAATTGTTTTTGAAGCTCCCCTTGTAATGGAGTGGAGAAGGGACTAGAAGGAGGTAAGAGTGTCCATGGGGGGGCGCCTGGGTGGCTCAGTTGTTAAGCATCTGCCTTTGGCTCAGGTCATGATCCCAGGATCCTGGGATCGAGCCCCGCATCAGGCTCCCTGCTCGGCAGAGAGCATGCTTCTCCCTCTCCCACTCCCCCTGTTTGTGTTCCCTCTCTCGCTGTCTCTCTCCCTCCGTCAAATAAATAAATAAAATCTTAAAAAAAAAAAAAAAGAGCGTCCATGGGGGCCCCATCACCATATGACCATTGCAACAATTCAGACAAGAGATGGAGAGAGTCTGATCTAGGGTTAATGGCATTGTACATGGAGAGACAGGAAGATCTGAGAGATCTCTAGGAGGCAGAGTCCATGAGAATGGATGACATGCGGATGAAGAAGGGAAAGTGATGCTCTTGCTTGACTAACATGGGGCTAAAGTGTTCGAAGAAAGGAAAAAGACTAAACAGAACAGAATTAGCATGAGCAGGAAAATGAGTTCATTCTGGATATGTTGCGTTTGAGTAGTTGGTGACTGGAAGACAGTTGGATAGATAAGTATGAGGCTTAAAAGACAGATCTGAACTGTAGTTATGCTTTTGGGAGCCTTCATCATTTAGATAGTAATTGAGGCATGGGTGTCCCTGAGATTGCCCTGGGAGGGTGTGTAAAGAGAAGAGGACCCAGGTCAGCACTGAAGAAACACAACATATAATGAACTGACAGGGGAAGAGCCTCCTTCAATGGAAACTGAGAAGGGATGGATGGAAAGGGAGGAGAAAATCCAGAAGAATGTGTTGACATAGAAGCTTAAAAAGAAGAAGACTTCAAATGTAAAGGAGAAAGGTCAGCCTTGAAAACTCAGCCAGAGCTGGGGTAACAATGCATGACAAGGAAGCTGATTGTGGATGATCTTGGCAAGAGCAATTTTAGTGGATTGGTAGGAGGGAGGGTCAGTGCCGTGGGTAGGGGAAATAAGGGGGGGGGAGGTTAGTAGGATAAATGAGTGTGGATGAATTTTATAGAGAGGGTTGGCTGTGAAGGAGAGGAGAGAGAGCGCTGGAGGGGAGAGAGGAGAAGGAATGCATTATTCAAGATAGATTGGAGCAGGTTGAATTGCTGTTGCAAAGGAGAAGGCAGAGCACCAGGAAGAGAGAAAGATTGGAGAAACAAGATAACCACATGGGAGAAAATGAATCATTGATAAGTTGGGGTGGCCAGGAAGGCAGGAGGCGATGGAATTCAGAGTGCAGATAGACTGGTCCCTTTCCTCGTGGAGAGGATGGTGACGTTGCAGGTGTGTTGGGTGGCAGGCTACTGAGGGTTGCTAGCTGATGATGGCTTTTGTTTTCTCTGTAATCTAGATGGTGATACCTTCTGCTGGGGGGTTGGGCAGAGGTTGTGCCACTGAAGGTTTGAGGACAGTTCAGAAGGTTTTAAACAGCTGCCTGTGGCGAAAGGACAGGTGGCTAAGGAAACAGGACTGCGGGGAGACTGGGCAAAGTTGGAAACCACACCGTTATGGTGATGTCACTCTGAACAGTTTGTGCGTTTCTTTGACAAGTTCAAGGCACAAGTTTAGGGGATGTGGGCATGCAGATGGACCTGGATCTGGGAGGTCTTGAGGGAGGCTTTGACAGAAAGGCAATGGTAGAGGGGAGTCGGATGTATTGGGGAGGAAATGGCTGAAGTGATGATCTTTGGACTCCAGTTGATGTGGAAGGAGGTGTGGATGCTGAAAAGCTGATGTAACAGGAGAACTTGAGTGTTGGAGCAGGAAAGAGCACTCATTTTAACTTTATTCCCCCGGAGGTGGAAGGCCCTTGGGAGCTAAGAATAGTTTTTCCATTTTTAAATGGTTGCGGAAAAATTTTCATGACACACGAAAATTGTGCAAAATTGGGTGCCTGGGTGGCTCATTCAGTTAAACGTCTGCCTTTGGCTCAGGTCATGATCCCAGGGTCCTGGAATCGAGCCCTCATCTGGCTCCATGCTCAGTGGGGAGCCTGCTTCTCCATCTCCCTCTGCCACTCCTCCTGCTTGTGCTCTCTCTCTCTCTCTCTGTCAAATAAATAAATAAAAATCTTTAAAAAGAATCGCACAAGACTGAAACTCAGCCACACCCACTTACCGCATTGTCCATGGCTGCTTTGCGGAGAGTCGAGTCATGCCGAGAAAGACCATAGGTCCACAGAGCCTCAGATATTGATTGTATGGCCCTTTACAGAAAATATTTGCCAACTTCGATGCTAAAAGAATTGATGGAAGCAGCTTTTTTGCTTTTTGCAGTTTGGTAACAGTCACTCCACCATTTCTATCAGAGAGAAAATTGAGGGGGGGGGAGGATCCCTTATATAAATAATTTACTCATTTCTAGAACTGCTTTCTTACTGTTCTGATTTCTTCCTTCTTGCCTGGTGAGGTAAATATGTACCATCTTTTTATTTTCTTTTAATAAATTAAAAAAAAATGAGAGCAGTGTTATGTTCACAGCAAAATGGAGCAGGAAGTACAGAGTCCCACACGCTCCTGCCCCTCACAGACGCAGCCTCCCCCACTGTCCGTATCCCACCAGAGTGCTGCCTTTGCTACAGTTGATGAACCTGCATAGACACATCATTATCACCCAAAGTCCATAGTTTACTTAGGGTTCACTCTTGGTGCTGTACATTTTAATGGTTTTGACAAGTGTGTAATGACTTGTATCCCCCGTTGCAGTATCATACAGAGTAGTTTCACTGCCCTAAAAATCCTGGGCTCTGCCTGTTCATCCCTCCCTCCCCTCTAACCCCTAGCAACCACGAGCCTTTTTATGGTCTCCATAGTTTTGCCTTTTCCAGATGTCATATTGTTGGAATCATACAGTATGTAGACTTTTTCAGATGGGCTTAGTAAATGCATTTAAGGTTCTGTTGTACATTCTTTTTGATATTTGGGCCAGGCAGGGGTGGACCCTGGATACCAATTTCTAAGAGCTACTGACAAGATAGAGAAAATTGTCTTTTCCAGAAATCTTCTTGGTGAGAGTGTTGTGTAAGGAGTAGGGGAGGAGGCTCCCAAGAGTCCAAGGATGGAACACGGGCCAGTGAACTCCATTGTGTGGAGGGAGAGAGCAGTTAAATCTAGGGTGGCAGTTCTGCTGAGTAGGGTCTATAAGTTTGAAACCAGCATGGATCTGCTAGGGATTAAGACGCCGCAGGTCCCATATAGGCAGTCCCCCTCCTTTCTTCGATGTTCTTCCACATGCCTCTACATATGGCCTGAACTATAAATAAATGGTCCCCCTAAATTTAAAGAATATTTACTTGAAAGGTGTCTAATTATTAGTCTGCCTGGAGTGCCCACATGTCTTGCAATAGCTCAAGATATATATCATTAGTATGATGTAGAAGGACTTTGGAAGATTGAATTCTTATTCCAATCTTTATCTTTTGGTGGCTTTTGATTTTTGTTCTTATTTTTGCATAGTTGGTAATACATCATTTGCAACAAATAACACCTGTGAACATCTTGGCATCATTTGAACAACACGATCTACGAGAACTGTGTTGCATTTGATTCTCAGATTCTTCTCCTTGTCAAATGTTCTTTTAGGGAGTCTGAGAGAGAGAGATGTTTGGAGCTGATACTGATATATCTCATGATTAGATTGTACTTATTACTTCACTTCAACTGGCTTTATTGAAAGTCTGCTGTGGGCACTGGGTGGCAGAGGATGAATGGGACACAGTCTGTTCTTGGCATTTAGTTAATGGAAAACATCTGCTGAATTTGTTTCTTTTCCCCTTGTCCCTTAGGTCCAGTTGAATACAGGACTTGGTGTCAGGAATGGCGAGCTTTCCTTTCTGAATGGCACCTCGGGAGCTGACACACTTCTCCAGGGCTCCCGGCTGATCTCTGTCTCCCCAAGGAGGACCCTGGAGCCACAATGCCGAAGGAACCGGTCCAGGAGGCTCAAGGTGGGCTCTCTGGAGTGTGCGGAGCCTGCTGAGAGCCCTGTGTCAGACCGTTTTAGTGGCACCTCGTGGAAAAGCCCTGGCTGCTTGTCCCAGGACAAGAGCTCCGCAATGGGCGTCCAGATGCATCTGCCTTCTCCCCACCTCCAACCTGGGGCCAGAAGAAAGGTCCTCAGCCTGCAAGACAGCTTTGGGAAGCTGGAGGCAGAAACAAATGTTGACACGGGGTGCACCGTGGTCAATTCTGGACCCCAACAGTCTTTTCTGAACAGATTTTCAAGGGATGTCCAGACCAGCAACGCACCACCCTGCTTGCCAGACTCCTCCTCAGGGGCAACTGCCTCCAAGAACAATAGAATCTTTAAGGCAAGTACCCATTCTTTGTCACTTGCTGGCCAAAGGGATCTTGGTGCAAGGAAGATAATCTCACAATGTCCCCTTCACCTGCCAGTCCAGGGTGAAGAAAAAGAAGAAGAATTCTTTATATAGCATAAAACAAATGTGGTTTCCTAAAACACAAGATCAGATACAGTGTTCTAGAAACGGAGCACTGACCTAGAATCAGATGGTCTCTTGGTCACGTGATGGGTCCTGAATGTTAGCCACGCACTGATCTGTATTGCTTTTATTTCAAATGTGTATAGTCTAACGGCGCTGTGAAGTATTGTTTATTTGCCATCATGGTCGTGAAGGAACACAGCCAAAGGATAGGGAGAAAGCCCAAGGCCCTGTGTCCCTGGAGACACACTAACCCAGGTGGGTGCGTTGATTTCAGCACCTATCAGGAATAATTGCTTTGTATGCCAGTGAGTCGGATGTGTTATGCAATGCTGATGAGTGGATGTAATTTAGTTTTAATTTTTACTTGGGTTGCATAGCTCATCCCCCTGGACAACATGGACTATTTATTCTTTAGTGTTTTTTAATTTTTATGTGACCTCCTTTGGTAATGAGGCCCTATACACCACATAGCCTCTGGTGATTTTGCCTTTAAAGTTGTTTGCATCTAGAATGAGTTCACATGCGAGGGTTTTGAAAATTACAAACAATTAATTTTTTTTTCCTGTTTAATAAGCAGAAACCCCAGAAGTCAAAAGATAGATGAAAAATGAAAGCGAGGCTCTAGGATTTCCCTGCTCCTCCATTTCTCATTTGTTTCCACACTACTCCAAAGGGGCCAGTGGTTCCCGTTTCTAACCAGAGAGGAGTGTGACATGATTGGATGATTCCAGATCTCTACTTGACGTGGCAGGAAGATTAGATTGGATGGGTTGTTGGAACAGGACTTGCGTTCTTCTGGCCAAGTTTGAATTCCTAAATTTCTTTGCAATACGCATTCATCCATTTATACATTCATTCATTCAGCAAATATTTATTGAGCACATACCTTTGAATAAGACGTTGATGTATGGTCCACATACAATCTGTGGCCATCAAACCCAAAAGATATATATGGTTTCCCAAGTAGAAATCCATTCTATCAACACTTGAGAATATGTTGAAATCTTAACTTAATTCCTCTGGGACCCTTTTCCACAGTTGATTTTCACACTTCCTGCACAAGGCTGTAGTAAGCTGGTGGAGACTGGGCATATTATGATTCTAATTATAACCATAATGGACAAACTCTCATTGCTCATGTGCTGTATTTTTCTGTTGGGTCTAAACACACATTTTAAAAATATCTGAGGTCTCTGTGCTGTCGTTACTTTATAAGGTTATTTGACTCCACGAACTTTATTCTCCAGGACAGATGTTACATAAAATTACAAATGCTGATTTAGCTGGGTCTTGTGGTGACCCTGATACTTAGTATACCCACTTGAGGAGAAGGATGAGTTCAGGCCCAAGGATGAGTCTTAGGGCAGGGACGCCCACTGAGTTTGGGTGCCCTTCTGAGCTTGAAGAACTGAAAAGAAGGAGAGTTGTAAATCGACAAAGACGAGACTTCTACATTGATTTTATTTTTTCTGGGCTCACGACCTCAGTACATTCCCATTCTCATTTTCTTTCTCCCTGCCCCCCAGACTAAAGTTAGATTTTAGGAAGTAGAATGAAGGATTTTGGTCTGATTTTCTAGAATAAGAGTTAAGAAAAATGAAAGTCTTATTTAAATGGAACTATTGAGCTGCCTTGAAAAGCACAGCAGGGGGGCAGTTCTGAAATTTCTTTCCCACTTTTTTTGAGGTAACCTGAATTCTTTAACATAATACATGGGTGAGACTGTAAGTACATGGAAATTATGAAGAATACTGGAAAATGTGAAGGAGTACCTTACAAAATTGACTTGTAAAATAATACACTCTTAAAATGGCACTGATTCTACCCCACTACACAGCAATCCAATTTACAACATGGTGGGATGGACGGTCCAATGGGCCAGGGTGCCAAAGGCCCTGCTTTTGGCCTCAGCCTTTAAATTTACTACTTATGGGACCTTGAACTGTCAGTGTCCTTGATCCTCTGTTGCCTTTCCTATTGTAACAAAATGTTGTTAAGAGAATCAAGATGATGCATATGAAAGCATTTGGATATTATTAAGCCTTATAAATATGTGAGATAGTATTATTATTATAAATGGTCCTTCAGACCCATGGTTTTTTTAAATGTCATGCCAACAGGAGGTTTTTTGTTTTTTGTTTTTTTTTGGTTTTTTTAGAAACAACTTTTAGTAAGATCAATGATTCAATTAAAAAAAAACAGCTCTGTAAGAATTTTTGCTATGTGTGCCATTTATTTATGTTCACATATCTAGGAGGGAAATTATGGATGGAAAGAACCAATATATCCTACAGTTCAAAAGAGATTGTATGTAACAGGAATAAGCTATGAACTAGTTTAATCCAATTTATCAAGTTAGCCAGACTCTTTACTTACTTATGCTGTATTTTTTTTAAAGATTTTATTTATTTATTTGACAGAGAGAGACACAGCGAAAGAGGGAACTCAAGCAGGGGAAGTGGGAGAGGGAGAAGCAGACTTCCCGCTGAGCAGGGAGCCTGATGGGGGCCTCGATCCCAGGACCCTGGGACCATGACCTGGGCTGAAGGCAGATGCTTAACTACTGAGCTACCCCGGTGCCCCTTTATGCTGTATTTAAAATATAAAACATATCACTTTTTAAATCAGAGGGACTCTTGATAGAGTACTTTATATGTCTTTATAGGTACACTAAAAATCAGTTGCATTGCAGTTGTTTGGCTATTTTTAACCTTATTAATAGTATATCATACTTTTCAAGTGTTATTTGGACATTGCTAAACATTAACAGAAATGATAGCATTTGGAAACTTTCAAATGTGTTTGTCTATTAGGGAAAGTAGAGCTGGGGGTTTGGGGTTGGGAGGGGGAAGGGCGGAACACCCCTCGATTTACAAAAGGAGGTGGGACAGGAGCCTTGGCTGCTCCCCAATCCACCCTCTGCTCTGACGGGACTTTGTAGAGGCAGTCTGGTCCTTCCATGGCCCCAACACTCTGCTCACCCCTTTTCCTTACTTCTGGAGAGAGTCGGGGAAAGGGGAAGGGAAGCCAAAGAGAAGAGAATGGAGCCCATTTTCTGTTGATTAGAAACTCCTAAATTTCACCTCCGTGTTATAAAACCTATTCAGAAATTCCTGAGTTAACTTAATACTGTCTAACTTTCTTGAATCTTCTCTAAGCCCTCATGCTTGGGCTTTCTCTCCCTTTTCCTTCCTTCTTTCCTTCCCTCTCCTTTCCCTGCCCCTTTTGTTCCTCCTTTCCTTTCCTTTCCTTTCCTTTCCTTTCCTTTCCTTTCCTTTCCTTTCCTTTCCTTTCCTTTCCTTTCCTTTCCTTTCCTTTC